>NC_091979.1:19118753-19218753 GCF_044704955.1 Pristiophorus japonicus | reverse complement strand
TGGTGCCCTAGTATTTCCGGAAGGTTATTTGTGTCTTCCTTAGCGAAGACAGAACATAGAAACATAGAAACATAGAAAATAGGTGCAGGAGTAGGCCATTCGGCCCTTCGAGCCTGCACCGCCATTCAATGAGTTCATGGCTGAACATGCAACTTCAGTACCCCATTCCTGCTTTCTCACCATACCCCTTGATCACCCTAGTAGTAAGGACTACATCTAACTCCTTTTTGGATATATTTAGTGAATTGGCCTCAACAACCTTCTGTGGTCGAGAATTCCACAGGTTCACCACTCTCTGGGTGAAGAAGTTTCTCCTCATCTCGGTCCTAAATGGCTTACCCCTTATCCTTAGACTGTGACCCCTGGTTCTGGACTTCTCCAACATTAGGAACATTCTTCCTGCATCTAATCTGTCTATACCCATCAGAATTTTAAACATTTCTATGAGATCCCCTCTCATTCTTCTGAACTCCAGTGAATACAAGCCCAGTTGATCCAGTCTTTCTTGATAGGTCAGTCCCGCCATCCCGGGAATCAGTCTGGAGAACCTTCGCTGCACTCCCTCAACAGCAAGAATGTCCTTCCTCAAGTAAGGAGACCAAAACTGTACACAATACTCCAGGTGTGGCCTCACCAAGGCCCTGTACAACTGTAGTAACGCCTCCCTGCCCCTGTACTCAAATCCCCTCGCTATGAAGGCCAACATGCCATTTGCTTTCTTAACCGCCTGCTGTACCTGCATGCCAGCCTTCAACGACTGATGTACCATGACACCCAGGTCTCGTTGCACCTCCCCTTTTCCTAATCTGTCACCATTCAGATAATAGTCTGTCTCTCTATTTTTACCACCAAAGTGGATAACCTCACATTTATCCACATTATACTTCATCTGCCATGCATTTGCCCACTCACCTAACCTATCCAAGTCACTCTGCAGCCTCATAGCATCCTCCTCGCAGCTCACACTGCCACCCAACTTAGTGTCATCCGCAAATTTGGAGATACTACATTTAATCTCCTCGTCTAAATCATTAATGTACAATGTAAACAGCTGGGGCCCCAGCACAGAACCTTGAGGTACGCCACTAGTCACTGCCTGCCATTCTGAAAAGTACCCAGTTACTCCTACTCTTTGCTTCCTGTCTGACAACCAGTTCTCAATCCACGTCAGCACACTACCCCCAATCCCATGTGCTTTAACTTTGCACATTAATCTCTTGTGTGGGACCTTGTCAAAAGCCTTCTGAAAGTCCAAATATACCACATCAACTGGTTCTCCCTTGTCCACACTACTGCAAACATCCTCAAAAAATTCCAGATTTGTCAAGCATGATTTTCCTTTCACAAACCCATGCTGACTTGGACCTATCATGTCACCTCTTTCCAAATGCGCTGCTATGACATCCTTAATAATTGATTCCATCATTTTACCCACTACCGATGTCAGGCTGACCGGTCTATAATTCCCTGTTTTATCTCTCCCTCCTTTTTTAAAAAGTGGGGTTACATTGGCTACCCTCTACTCCATAGGAACTGATCCAGAATCTATGGAATGTTGGAAAATGACTGTCAATGCATCCGCTATTTCCAAGGCCACCTCCTTAAGTACTCTGGGATGCAGTCCATCAGGTCCTGGGGATTTATCGGCCTTCAATCCCATCAATTTCCCCAACACAATTTCCCGACTAATAAGGATTTCCATCAGTTCCTCCTTCTTACTAGACCCTCTGACCCCTTTTATATCCGGAAGGTTGTTTGTGTCCTCCGTAGTGAATACCGAACCAAAGTACTTGTTCAATTGGTCTGCCATTTCTTTGTTCCCCATTATAAATTTACCTGATTCTGACTGCAAGAGACCTACATTTGTCTTCATTAATCTTTTTCTCTTCACATATCTATAGAAGCTTTTGCAGTCAGGTTTTCATGTTCCATGAAAGCTTACTCTCATACTCTATTTTCCCCCTGCTAATTAAACCCTTTGTCCTCCTCTGCTGAATTCTAAATTTCTCCCAGTCCTCAGGTTTGCTGCTTTTTCTGGCCAATTTATATGCCTCTTTCTTGTATTTAACACTATCCCTAATTAACCTTCAATCCCTTGTTAGCCACAGATGAGCCACCTTCCCTATTTTATTTTTACGGTATACAGGGATGTACAATAGTTGTAATTCATCCATGTGATCTTTAAATGTCTACCAGTACCTATCCACCGTCAACCCTTTAAGTATCATTCGCCAGTTTATCCTAACCAATTCATGTCTCATACCATCGAAGTTACCTTTCTTTAAGTTTAGGACCCTAGTCTCTGAATTAACTGTGTCACTCTCCATCTTAATGAAGAATTCTACCATATTATGGTCACTCTTCCCCCAAGGGGCCTCGCACAATAAGATTGCTAATTAATCCTCTCTCATTACACAACATCCAGTCGAGGATGGCCAGCTCTCTAGTTGGTTCCTCAACATATTGGTCCAGAAAAACATCCCTTATACACTCCAGGAAATCCTCCTCAACTCTATTGCTACCAGTTTAGTTAGCCCAATCTATATATAGATTAAAGTCACCCATGATAACTGCTGTACCTTTATTGCACGCATCACTAATTTCCTGTTTGATGCCATCCCCAACCTCACTATTACTGTTTGATGGTCTGTACACAACTCCCATGAGCGTTTTCTGCCCTTTGGTGTTCCGCAGCTCTACCCATACAGATTCCACATCATCCAAGCTAATGTCCTCCCTTTCTTTTGCGTTAATCTCCTCTTTAACCAGCAACGCTACCCCACTTCCTTTTCCTTTCTGTCTATCCATCCTGAATATTGAATACCCCTGGATGTTGAGTTCCCAGCCTTGGTCAACCTGGAGCCATGTCTCCGTAATCCCAATTATATCATATTCGTTAATAGCTGCCTGCGCAGTTAATTCATCCACCTTATTACGAATGCTCCTCGCATTGAGGCACAGAGCTTTCAGGTTTGTTTTTTTAACACTCTTTGTCCTTTTAGAATTATGCTGTCATGTGGCCCTTTTTGATTTTTGCCTTTGATTTCTCTGCCCTCCACTTTTCCTTCTCTCCTTTTTACCCTTTGCTTCTGACCCCATTTTACTTCCCTCTGTCTCCCTATATAGATTCCCATCCCCCTGCCATATTAGTTTAAATCCTCCCCAACAGCACTAGCAAACATTCCCGTCAGGACATCAGTTCCGGTCCTGCTCAGGTGCCAGGTGCCAGCATAGTATATACACAGTGTAAACCTTATTGATAGTACATCAGGTAACAAGTCTCCCTCTTATGCAACTATGCAGTGACTACACAGAGAGTATATCAATAGTCTGCATATATAACAAGGGAGGAAAACAAAACTCAGAAATTTCTGTATGTCCCTCTTTGGCGATTGAAACTGGTTCCAGATATTGCTCAGGTCTTGATTTACCTTGCAGGATACTTACCTCTTGTACGAGATGCGATTGGCCCCAGGTTTATTCGCCGTCTCACTTGAAGGGACACAGCGAATAAGCATTCTCCGCACAAAGCCAGCAATTTGTTTCTCAGCTCCTCTGTTCTCTGGGAAAGCAAAAACCGCCTAATAACATCAACAACTTATATTTATATAGCACCTTTAATGTTGTGAAACGTCCCAAGGTGCTTCACAGGAGTATTATGAAATTTAAAAAATTTTACACCAAGCCGCATAAGTAGAAATTAGCGCCGGTGACCAAAAGCTTGGTCAAAGAGGTAGGTTTTAAGGAGTGTCTTGAAGAAGGAAAGTGTTGTATATCTGTAAAGCATGCACCAGGGAGCTCATCCCCTGATGTACCAAGGGTTCCCAGCATCCCTCGGGAGCACTGTATATAAGCCAGCCCCTAAGGCCCGTTCCTCTCTCTGGAGTGTCTTATTAAAGACTGAGGTCACTGTTACTTTAACCTCTGTGTGCAGTCTCATCTGTGTTAGGAACACAATAACTGGCGACGAGTATATGAATCCAACGCAAAGATGCAGCAAACTGTGGGCATCCTGGAGAAGTTCTCGGAGGGTGAGGACTGGGAAGCCTATGTCGAATGGCTAGACCAGTACTTTGTAGCCAATGAGCTGGACGGAGAAGGAAGCGCTGCAAAAAGGAGAGCGGTCCTCCTCACGGTCTGCGAGGCACCGACCTGCAGCCTCATGAAGAATCTTCTGGCTCCAGTGAAACCCACAGATAAGTCATATGAGGAGCTATGTACATTGGTTATGGAGCATCTTAACCCGAGGGAGAGCGTGCTGATGGCGAGGTATCGGTTCTACACGTGTCAGCGCTCTGAAGGTTGTCGAAATCTCGACCTCCGAAAAGAATGACTCCGACACTTACAGCTCCGGTAGAAGTTTCCTTTTTAATTTACTTGCTCGCAAGGGGTAGGTTTCACTCAGTCAAGGGCTAAGTGAACACCTCCGAAATGGTTCAGTTTAACAAGATATTTATACAGTAAAACCAAAGTTCTGGCCTCTCCCTGTGTATTGCTCTGTCTCACAGTCAGTGAATACAGATAAAGAGTTAATTACTATATCCTGGTCCTGACATGGTGTCCAGATATTTCCTTTTGTCAGGGTTATCAGAAAGCCAAACGGCCATTACTCCATGAGTCATACGTAATGGGCTATCACCTGTCTTGTATTGTGTCAGCATTGTTTCAATTTCCTGGTCAGTTTATCTGTTTGCATCAAATGGATGAGGTCTCGGAAAGAGATAATGGCTAGAAGATAAGGGTGGGGTGACATGGAACTCCTGTAGTGTAGACAATAGGAGAGCACCATGGGGGTTACTTGTCTCAGCATGACTTGTCTCCTAGCTGTCTGATGGCCATCAGCCATCTCACAGCAGGTTTAGCTGTTTATGCAAGCTGACTGCTAAAATGCAGAAAGTTCTGGAAGGGCCAGGACTCCATTTTAATCAAAAGGCACACAAATACCGTATGGTATCAGCTTAGATAAAAATACTTTCCACAAGGTCAGAATGTGACGAGCTATGTAGCCGAGCTAAGGCGACTTGCAGGACAATGTGAGTTTGATGGCTACCTGGATCAAACGCTCAGAGACTTTTTTGTACTGGGCATTGGCCACGAGACCATCCTACGAAAACTTTTGACTGTAGAGACACCGACCCTCAGTAAGGCCATTGCGATAGCACAGGCGTTTATATCCACGAGTGATAACATCGAACAAATCTCTCAGCACACAAGTGCTAGCAATGTACATAAAATAACTGGAACTGTGTTTGCGAGCAGAAATGTACAGGGAAGAACCCACGAGTCTGCAACTGCCAGCATGCCTCAGGTGACCAAGATGACTCAGAGTCTGCAACAAAGGATGAATGCAAGGCAATTCACACCTTGTTGGCGTTGTGGAGGCTTCCATTCAGCCTATTCATGCCGCTTCAAAAGGTATGTTTGCAAGAGCTGTGGAACAATGGGGCACCTCCAACGAGCTTGCAGAGAGCTGCAAGCTCTGCAAAACCTGCTAACCTCCACGTGGCAGAGGAAGATCGGTCCATGGTGGATCAAAGCAATTTTGAGCCTCAGAGAGAGGAGGCAGATGCTGAAGTACACGGGGTGCACACATTTTCGACGAAATGTCCACCTATAATGCTAAACGTAAAATTGAATGGTTTACCCATAGCCATGGAACTGGACACTGGCGCTAGCCAATCCATCATGAGTAAAAAGATGTTCGAGAGACTGTGGTGCAACAAGGCACTCAGACCAGCCCTGAGCGCCATCCACACAAAACTGAGAACATACACCAAAGAGCTTATCACTGTCCTGGGCAGTGCCATGGTCAAGGTCACCTACGAGAGCACGGTGCACAAACTGCCACTCTGGATTGTCCCGGGCGATGGCCCCACACTGCTTGGAAGGAGCTGGCTGGGCAAAATCCGCTGGAACTGGGATGACATCCGAGTGCTATCACATGTCGATGAGGCCTCATGTACCCAGGTTCTTAACAAATTTCCTTCCCTTTTTGAGCCAGGCATTGGAAACTTTTCCGGGGCGAAGGTGCGGATCCACTTGGTTCCCAGAGGCACGACCCATTCACCACAAGGTGCGAGCAGTACCTCACATGATGAGGGAGAGAGTGGAAATCGAGCTGGACAGGCTGCAACGCGAGGGCATCATCTCCCCAGTAGAATTCAGCAAGTGGACCAGCCTGATTGTTCCAGTACTCAAAAGTGATGGCACGGTCAGGATTTGTGGCGATTATAAAGTAACTATTAATCGTTTCTCGCTACAGGATCAATACCCGCTACCTAAGGCAGACGACCTATTTGCAACGCTGGCAGGAGGCAAGACGTTCACCAAGCTCGACCTGACTTCGGCCTACATGACGCAGGAGCTGGAGGAGTTTTCGAAGGGCCTCACCTGCATCAACACGCACAAGGGACTGTTCATCTACAACAGATGCCCGTTTGGAATTCGGTCGGCTGCAGCAATCTTCCAGAGAAACATGGAGAGCCTACTCAAGTCGGTACTATGCACGGTGGTTTTTTAGGATGACATATTGGTCATGGGTTGGGACACCGTTGAGCACCTACAAAACCTGGAGGAGGTCCTCCAGCGACTGAATCGCATAGGGCTGCGACTGAAGAGGTCGAAATGCAACAGAAGTGGAGTTTTTGGGAAGAAAGATCGCGGCGGACGGCATTCGGCCCACAGACGCCAAGTAGAGGCTATCAGGAACGCGCCCAGGCCACAGAACGTTACGGAGCTGCGGTCGTTCCTGGGACTCCTCAACTATTTTGGTAACTTCCTACATCTAAGAGGGTTAAGCACCCTCTTAGATGTGTTATTGCATAAAGGTGAGAACTGGATATGGGGAAAAAACAAAGTAATTGCTTTTGAGAAAGCCAGAAACATTTTATGCTCCAACAAGCTGCCTGTATTGTATAACCCATGTAAAAGACTTGTGCTAGCATGTGATGCGTCGTCGTACGGAGTCGGGTGTGTATTACAACAAGCTAACGTTGCGGGAAGTTGCAACCTGTCGCCTATGCTTCCAGGAGCTTGCCTAAGGCCGAGAGGGCCTACAGCATGATTGAGAAAGAGGCATTAGCGTGTGCATTCGGGGTAAAGAAAATGGATCAGTACCTGTTTGGCCTCAAATTTGAGCTGGAAACCGATCACAAGCCCCTCATATCCCTGCTCGCTGAAAACAAGGGGATAAATACTAATGCCCAGCCCGCATACAAAGGTGGGTACTCGCGCTATCAGCGTATAACTATACCATCCGCCACAGGTCAGGCACCGAGAACTGTGTGGCTGCTCCCAGTCGGCTACCATTGACCACCACGGGGGTAGAAATAGCACAGCCTGCAAACTTGTTGATGGTGGCGCAGCCCGCAGACTTGTTGATGGTCATGGAAGCGTTTGAAAATGATAAATCACCTGTCACGGCCCGCCAGATTAGGAATTGGACCAGTCAAGATCCTTTGCTATCCCTAGTCAAAGAACTGTGTACTGCATGGGAGCTGGGCCAGCATCCCTGTTGAAATGCAAGAGCTAATCAAGCCGTTCCAGCGGCGAAAGGACCAGCTGTCCATTCAGGCAGACTGCCTGTTGTGGGGTAACCACGTAGAGCTACCAAAAGAGGGCAGGGAGACGTTCATCTTGGATCTCCACAGCACACACCCGGGTATAGTAATGATGAAAGCGATAGCCAGATCTCACGTGTGGTGGCCCAGTATCGACTCTGACTTCGAGTCCTGTGTACGGCAATGCCGCGTGTGTTCTCAGTTGAGCAACGCGCCCAGAGAGGCACCACTAAGTTTGTGGTCCTGGCCCTCCAGACCATGGTCAAGGATCCATGTCGACTATGCGGGCCCGTTTCTCGGTAAAATGTTCCTTGTGGTGGTGGATTGAATGTGAAATAATGTCGGGAAGCACCGCCACCGCCACCATTGAAAGCCTGAGGGCCATATTTGCCACCCACGGCCTGCCTGACATACTGGTCAGTGACAACGGGCCATGTTTCACCAGTGCCGAATTTGAAGAATTCATGACCCGTAATGGGATCAAACATGTCACCTCGGCCCCGTTTAAACCAGCCTCCAATGGCCAGGCAGAGCGGACAGTACAAACAATCAAACAGAGCCTTAAACGAGTCACAGAAGGCTCACTCCAAACCCACCTGTCCCGAGTACTGCTCAGCTACCGCACGAGACCCCACTCGCTCACAGGGGCGCCCCCGGCTGAGCTATTCATGAAAAGGACACTTAAAACCAGACTCTCACTGGTTCACCCCAACTTGCATGATCAGGTAGAGAGCAGGCGGCAGCAACAAAATGTAAACGATGGTCGCGCCACTGTGTCATGGGAAATTGATCTGAATGACCCTGTGTATGTGCTAAACTATGGACATGGTCCCAAGTGGATCGCGGGCACGGTGATAGCTGAAGAAGGGAGTGGGATGTTTGTAGTCAAACTGGACAATGGACAAATTTGCAGAAAGCACCTGGACCAAACGAGGCTGCGGTTCACAGACTGCCCTGTATAACCCACAGCAGACACCACCTTTTTCGAGCCCACAACACGCACCAAAAGGATCAACGACACCATCCCGGACCAGAAAATCGAATCCATCACGTCCAACAGCCCAGCAAGGCCAGGCTCGCCAGGCAGCCCTGCAGGGCTAACAACACGCCAGCCCAGCGAGGGCACAGCCAACACACCAGAACAGACATTTGTACCGAGGGGGTCCACCAGGGAAAGAAAGGCTCCCGACCGCCTCACCTTGTAAATAGTTTTCACTTTGACTTTGTGGTGGAGTGATGTTGTGTATCTGTAAAGCATGCACTCCGATGTTCTGCCACCAGGGAGCTTATCCCCTAAAGTCCCAAGGGATCCCTGCATCGCTTGGGAGCACTGTATATAAGCCGGCCCCTAAGGCTTGTTCCTCACTCTGGAGTGTCTTATTAAGGACTGAGGTCACTGTTACTTTAACCTCCGTGTGTGCAGTCTCATCTGTTTTAGGAACACAATAGAAAGAGAGATAGAGAGGCAGAGAGGCTTAGGGAGGGAGTTCCAGAGCTTGGGGCCAGGGCAGCAGAAGGCATGGCCACCGATGGCTGAGCGATTATAATCAGGGATGCTCAAGAGGGCAGAATTAGAGGAGCGCAGACATCCCGGGGGTTGTGGGGCTGGAGGAGATTACAGAGATAGGGAGGGACGAGGCAATGGAGAGATTTGAAAACAAGGATATGAATTTTGAAATCGAGGCGTTGCATAATGAAGTAATTTTGGGAGCGTTGCCACTATTGTAATGTGGGAAACACGGCAGCCAATTTGTGCACAGCAAGCTCCCACAAACAGCAACATGATAAGGACCAGATAATCTTTTTTTTGCTGTGTTGATTGAGGGATAAATAGTGGTCAGGACAACTCCCCTGCTCTTCTTCGAAATAGTGCCATGGGATCTTTTATGTCCACCTGAGTGGGCAGACGGGTCCTCAATTAAACGTCTCATCTGAAAGACGGTACTCCGACAGCGCAGCACTCCCTCGGCACTGCACTGCCAGACTAGATTTGGCTTTGGGTGGGGTAGTGGAGTATCACAATTGCATCGGACAGGCGGATGAACAAGTGGGTCTTTCCTCGTCTGTCATTTTTATATGTTTATAGAAATTTCAAAAATTACTTCAAACTCAATTGTGAGAAAAGGAGAAGGGGTCAGTTCAGAGAAGGATCTTGAGCTTGATTCCTGAGATGAAGGGGTTGCCTTATGAAGACAGTTTGAGGGGTTGGGCCTATACTCATTGAAGGTTAGAAGAATGAGAGGTGATCTTATTTGTTGTGTCTGCAATAACTGTTAGACTGTTTAACTCCAAGAGGTATGACCTTGGCTTTATTAAGGCCCAAAGTGACTAATATGCAAAATGGCTGGCCTTTTATACTTGGGCTGCATACACGTGCATGCAGCCCAATGGCCTCCAACAGTGATGTCATCTAGTGGCTAGTGATCCCAAAAGTACATACATGACAATACCCCCCCATGAGATAGTAACACAGTCTTTTACAAATTGAGATGGTCTGGTATTTTACGCTCCCGGATTGACCGTCTCAGTTCAACTCCAGCCTTGGGTGAGTGTTCAGAGTCTGTTGTGACTGGTGGCTGGGTGGCTGACCTGGTGGGAGTGGCAATGGCCATGTCAGGGATTGAACGTCCATTTTCATTGAACATGTCAGTGATTGAAAGTCCCGATTCACTGATGACCACTGAGTCCTCTGATGACTGGGGGTAGGTTGGTTGGTCGTCGATTGGCTAATCCTCCGACTGTTCTGGTTCGTCTGTGTGCCGCAGTTATGTCTGATCCATATGTTTCCTGCATGTTGGCCAATTTTTGAACTTGACAATAATACTCTGTTGCCCTCCTTGGCCATGACAGTACCAGCGATCCAATTGGGACCCTGACCATAATTCATAACATATACAGGATAATTTACAGAAATATCACATGACACAGCTGCGCGATCATAGAAATATAGAAACATAGAAAATAGGTGCAGGAATAGGCCATTCGTCCCTGCGAGCCTGCACCACCATTCAATATGATCATGGCTGAACATACAACTTCAGTACCTCATTCCTGCTTTCTATCCATACCCCTTGATCCCTTTAGCCGTAAGGGTCACATCTAACGCCCTTTTAAATATATCTAACGAACTGGCCTCAACAACTTTCTAGGGTAGAGAATTCCACAGTTTCACAATTCTCTGAGTGAAGTAGTTTCTCCTCATCTCGGTCCTAAATGGCTTACCCTTATTCTTAGACTGTGACCCGTGGATCTGGACTTCCGGGAACATTCTTCCTGCATCTAACCTGTTCAATCCCGTCAGAATTTTATATGTTTCTATGAGATCCCCTCTCATTCTTCTAAATTCCAGTGAATATAAGCCTAGTTGATCCAGTCTTTCTTCATATCTCAGTCCTGCCACCCCGGGAATCAGTCTGGTGAACCTTCGCTGCACTCCCTCAATAGCAAGAATGTCCTTCCTCAGATTAGGAGACCAAAACTGCACATATTCAAGGTGTGGTCTCACCAAGGCCCTGTACAACTACAGTAAGACCTTCCTGCTGCTGTACTCAAATTCTCTCGCTATGAAGGCCAACATGCCATTTGCCTTCTTCATCGCCTGCTGTACCTGCATGCCAACTTTCAATGACTGATGTACCATGACACCCAGGTCTCGTTGCACCTCCCCTTTTCCAAATCTGTCACCATTCAGATAATATTCTGCCTTCTTGTTTTTGCCACCAAAGTGGATAACTTCAAGTTTATCGACATTATACTGTATTATCGTGATACCCTTGCTGGCTTTGTCTTCTATATTCAACATGATTATTCAAGTCAGGGTGTACAAGAGATAGCTTCGTCTTAAGACCTCTCTGTAGGTGAGACCCCGGTAAGCGTGTGTGGTCTTGTCCTGTAACTATGCAGTATGCATGACAGGCGGGTCTGCAGTGATCCTTGGGTTACTCGCTTCATACTCTGCTTTATGATTTGGACAGCATGTTCTGCTTGCCCATTGGATGCAGGTTTGAACACTGCTGACCTCACATGTTTGATACCATTGAGTTTTATGAACCTTCTCCATTTTGTTGACCACGAAAACTGGCTCAAAGGGCTCACAATGTCTGTCCAATCTTCTCCTTCCACAAATCGCTCCAACAATCCAATTGTGCTCATTTTTGCATGCAAAGGTTCTTGTTGCCTTGTCGCCAAATGTTGTGTATGCAATAACTTTTAGACTGAGTACTGTTTAACTCCAAGAGGTATGACCTTGACTCTGCTTTATTAAGACTCAAAGTGACTAATATGGAAATGGCTGGCCTTTTATACTTGGGCTGCACACATGTACATGCAGCCCAATGGCCTCCAACAGTGACGCCATCTAGTGGTTAGTGATCCCAAAAGTACATACATGACATTATTGAATCGTATAAGATTCTGAGGGTGCTCAACAGGATAGATGCAGAGAGGATGTTTCCCCTCATGGGGGAATCTAGAACTAGGGGGCATATTCTCAGAATAAGGGGTCGCCCATTTAAAACGGAAATGAGGAGGAATTTCTTCTCGAAGAGGGTCGTGAATCTTTGGAATTCTCTGCCCCAGAAAGCTGTGGAGGCTGGGTCATTGAATATATTTAAGGTGGAGATAGACAGATTTTTGAGCGATAGGGTTATGGGGAGCGGTCGGGGAAGTTGAGTTGAGGCCAGGATTGGATCAGCCATGATCTTATTGAATGTTGGAGCAGGCTCGAAGAGCCAAATGGCCTACTCCTGCTCCTATTTCTTATGTTCTTAAAGCCATCATACCAAAAGTCGGCAAAATCTCTTTGCATTGACCTTGGCCATTCAATAGACTGCAACGATGAAAAGGTACTCACTTTAGGATGAGGAAAGCTCATTTTGCCCAGCTAGCTTTTACCTTCCTAATCAATGAACCCCACCTTCTGGCCAGATCCCTCAACAGATCTAATTGTCTTGTGAACCCACATGCGCAGTCTGCTTCAACGATCTTCTCTGACCATTCGTTTCACAAGTCCATTATTCGTTGAGCGATAAAGTCTTTCCCGGTTTCGCTTCATACTCCTGACTACCTCGTTTTAACTTCTGTCCCTTCAGTATTTGACCCCTTCATCAAAGTCTGCCTGCATCACATTTGTCCATTCTCTTCGTAATCTCAAAACATTTTATTTGGTTAAGTTGAAAAATAAAATTGGGGCTTTTACTCACTGGAACAGGAGAGCTAATAGCAGGTTTTAAAGTTTTGATAGGGTAAACAGTAAGATTGACTCCACTAATTAGCAACATAGTAGCAAGGAGGCATAGACTAAATAAAGAAGGGCTTGCATTTATTTGCCTTTATTTGCAGTTATATTACTCTCCAGTTGCCTGGATGGGTGCAGCTCCAACAGTCAAGAAGCTCGACACGATCCAGGACAAAGCAGCCCACTTGATCGGCACCGCATCCACCACCTTAAACATTCACTCCCTCCACCACCGGCGCCCCCTGGCTGCAGTGTGTACCATCTACAAGATGCACTGCAGCAACTCGCCAAGGCTTCTTCGGCAGCACCTCCCAAACCCGCGACCTCTACCACCTAGAAGGACAAGGGCAGCAGGTGCTTGGGAACAGCATCACCTCCAAGTTCCCCTCCAAGTTACACACCATCCTGACTTGGAAATATATCACCCTTCCTTCATCGTCCCTGGGTCAAAATCCTGGAACTCCCTCCCTAACAGCACTGTGGGAGCACCTTCACCACACGGACTGCAGCGGTTCGCGAAGGCGGCTCACCACCACCTTCTCAAGGGCAATTAGGGATGGGCAATAAATGCTGGCCTTGCCAGCAACGCCAACGTCCGATGAAATAATAAAAAAATATATAGCTCCTTCCACGACCTCAGGACTTCTCAAATCGCTTTACAGCCAATGAAGTACTTTTTGACGTATGGTCACTGTTGTAATGTTGGAAACACAGCCAATTTTTGCACAACAAACTCCCACAACCAGCAATGTGATAGTGACTGGATAATCTGTTTTAGTGATGTTGATTGAGGGATAAATATTGGCCCCAGGACACCGGGGATAACTCCCCTGCTCTTCAATCAGAGAGGGCAAACGGGGCCTTCGCTTTAACATCTTATCTGAAAAATGGCATCTCCGACAGTGCGGCACTCCTCAGCACTGAACTGGGGGTGTCAGCCTAGAATTATGTGCTCAACTCTCTGGAGTGGGACTTGAACACACAACCTTGTGACCCACAGCTGGCACATCACTTAAAAGATGAAGGAGGTCTTAGAAGAAGTGTTTTCACAGAGATGGTTATTACCATCAGTATTTACTGAGGTGGAGACAGCAGTATCATTGGAGTTCAGGACTGGAATATCGGGTCCTCCATTGAAATATCTGTGAACTCATCCCTTTGGTGTGGAAGCAAGTCATCCTCATTCGAGGGACCGCCTATGATGATGAATAAAAGGAAGTCTAACATCTCCAGCAAGAGACAGTGGGGCTCGTCCTAGCTCGGTGAGGAGCTAACGGGTTTGTATCAGCCGTACATTTTTTACCCCGCCCGAATTTACTTTCCATTTCCTCTCCAATCCAATTACGCCCATTTCCCGCTGGGCGGGTTCGGTCAAGATTAACCTGGATTAGGTGCTCAAGTCCCGGGGAGGTGCTGAAAGCCACAACCTTCTGACTCAGTGTCAGCTGTGGCTCAGTGAGTAGCACTCTTGCCTCTGAGTCACAAGGTTGTGAGTTCAAATCCCACTCCAGGAACCTAAGTACATAAATCTAGGCTGACACTCCAGTGGAGGGCTGCATTGTTGTAGGTGCTGTCTTTCTGATGAGATATTAAACGAGGCCCTGTCTGCTCTCTCAAGTGAATGTAAAAGATCCCATGGCATTATTTCGAACAAGAGCAGGGGAGTTATCCCTTGTGTCCTGGGGCCAATATTTATCCCTCAATCAACATAACAAAAACAGATTATCTGGTCATTATAACATAGCTGTTTGTGGGAGCTTGCTGCGAGCAAGTTGGCTACCGCGTTTCCCACATTACAACAGTGACTACACTCCAAAAATACTTCATTTGCTGTAAAGCGCTTTGAGATGTCCTGAGTTCATGCAAGGCGCTATATAAATTTAAGTCTTTCTTCTTTCGAGGTGAGAGTACTACCACTGGACCAATGCTGGCACCGAGCAGGGATAGCAAAAGACCAATCAGGAACTTGCAGTGTGGCATCAGCGTTGGATTTTAAAAGAGTGTAGGGGCTCTGTAGGAGGAAGGTACACCAGGAAATGTATGAGCTCCTGGCAAAGATTGGTTTAGAATAAGTAGTACGATACATTTTCATTTCATCGCAGGAAGATAGGAACAAAACAAGTCATAGAAACATAGAAACATAGAAAATAGGTGCAGGAGGAGGCCATTCGGCCCTTCTAGCCTGCACCGCCATTCAATGAGTTCATGGCTGAACATGCAACTTCAGTGCCCCCTTCCTGCTTTCTCGCCATACCCCTTGATCCCCCGAGTAGTAAGGACTTCATCTAACTCCCTCTTGAATATATTTAGTGAATTGGCCTCAACAACTTTCTGTGGTAGAGAATTCCACAGGTTCACCACTCTCTGGGTGAAGAAGTTTCTCCTCATCTCGGTCCTAAATGGCTTACCCCTTATCCTTAGACTGTGACCCCTGGTTCTGGACTTCCCCAACATTGGGAACATTCTTCCTGCATCTAACCTGTCTAAACCCGTCAGAATTTTAAACGTTTCTATGAGGTCCCCTCTCATTCTTCTGAACTCCAGTGAATACAAGCCAAGTTGATCCAGTCTTTCTTGATAGGTCAGTCCCGCCATCCCGGGAATCAGTCTGGTGAACCTTCGCTGCACTCCCTCAATAGCAAGAATGTCCTTCCTCAAGTTATGAGACCAAAACTGTACACAATACTCCAGGTGTGGCCTCACCAAGGCCCTGTACAACTGCAGCAACACCTCCCTGCCCCTGTATTCAAATCCCCTCACTATGAAGGCCAACATGCCATTTGCTTTCTTAACCGCCTGCTGTACCTGCATGCCAACCTTCAATGACTGATGTACCATGACACCCAAGTCTCGTTGCACCTCCCCTTTTCCTAATCTGTCACCATTCAGATAATAGTCTGTCTCTCTGTTTTTACCACCAAAGTGGATAACCTCACATTTATCCACATTATACTTCATCTGTCATGCTTTTGCCCACTCACCTAACCTATCCAAGTCACTCTGCAGCCTCATAGCATCCTCCTCGCAGCTCACACTGCCACCCAACTTAGTGTCATCCGCAAATTTGGAGATACTACATTTAATCTCCTCGTCTAAATCATTAATGTACAATGTAAACAGCTGGGGCCCCAGCACAGAACCTTGAGGTACGCCACTAGTCACTGCCTGCCATTCTGAAAAGTACCCAGTTACTCCTACTCTTTGCTTCCTGTCTGACAACCAGTTCTCAATCCACATCAGCACACTACCCCCAATCCCATGTGCTTTAACTTTGCACATTAATCCCTTGTGTGGGACCTTGTCGAAAGCCTTCTGAAAGTCCAAATATACCACATCAACTGGTTCTCCCTTGTCCACTCTACTGGAAACATCCTCAAAAAATTCCAGAAGATTTGTCAAGCATGATTTCCTTTTCACAAATCCATGCTGACTTGGACCTATCATGTCGCCTCTTTCCAAATGCACTGCTGTGACATCCTTAATAATTGATTTCATCATTTTACCCACTACTGAGGTCAGGCTGACCGGTCTATAATTCCCTGTTTTCTCTCTCCCTCCTTTTTTAAAAAGTGGGGTTACATTGGCTACCCTCCACTCCATAGGAACTGATTCAGAGTCAATGGAATGTTGGAAAATGACTGTCAATGCATCCGCTATTTCCAAGGCCACCTCCTTAAGTACTCTGGGATGCAGTCCATCAGGCCCTGGGGATTTATCGGCCTTCAATCCCATCAATTTCCCCAACACAATTTCCAGACTAATAAGGATTTCCCTCAGTTCCTCCTCCTTACCAGACCCGCTGACCCCTTTTATATCCTGTCATGATCTTATTGAATGGTGGTGCAGGCTCGAAAGGCCGAATGGCCTACTCCTGCACCTATTTTCTATGTTTCTATGTTTCTATTCAGCCCCTCGAACCTGTTCAGCCATTCAATTAGATCATTGCTCATCTGTCTTTTAATTCCGCGCATTGGTTCTGTAACCCTTAATACCCTTATCCAACATAAATCTATCAATTTCAGTCTTACAATGTTCAATTGACCCCCAGCCGCAACAGCTTCTTGGGGGAGAGAGTTCCAGATTCCCACTGCCCTTTGTGTGAAGAAGTGCTTCCTGACATCACCCCTGAGTGGCCTGGCTCTAATTTTAAGGTTTTAGCCCCTTGTTCTGGACTCCCTCCACCAGAGGAAATCGTTTCATTCCATCTACCAGATTGAATCCTTTAATCATCATCATCATCATAGGCAGTCCCTCGGAATCGAGGAAGACTTGCTTCCACTCTTAGAATGAGTCCTTAGGTGGCTGAACAGTCCAATAGGAGAACCACAGTCCCCGTCACAGGTGGGACAGATAATCGTTGAGGGAAGGGAGGGTGGAGCAGGTTTGCCGCACGTTCGTTCTGCTACCTGCACTTGTTTTCTGACCATCTTAAAGACCTCAATTATATCACACAGTGAGGATGTAGGGAGATGTTTTTTTTCAATTTCTTTGCATAAAAATGTTGGCGATGTGAAAAAGAGCTGTTTGACTAACAGGCAAGAATCATCCAACTGGGTAAATTGTAGAGTCTGTCCACTTCCGACTTGGTGCAGAAAGGCAGGAGGCCATGTGATGAAACCTCCAGGCATATGTCCAACAAAAGGTGGCAACCCATATTTTCAAAGAAAATATGTTTGGACAAACTTTTGTTTTTTCAATTACTGGGAACGGTAGCATAGTGGTTATCAAAGAGAAGTCACGTTTGACAAATTTGGTTATGAAAGGGAAGTCATGTTTGATAAATGTGCTGTCATTCTTTGAAGATGTAACGAACAGGGTGGATAAAGGGGAACCAGTGGATGTGGTGTATTTAGACTTCCAAAAGGCATTTGTCACGGTGCCACATAAAAGGTTACTGCACAAGATAAAGACTCATGGGGTTGTGGATAATATATTAGCATGGATAGAGGATTGGTTAACTAACGGAAAACAGAGAGTCGGGATAAATGGTTCATTCTCGGGTTGGCAATCAGTAACTAGTGGGGTGACGCAGAGATCAGTGCTGGGACCCCAACTATTTACAATCTATATTAATGACTTGGAAGAAGGGACCGAGTAAAACATAGCCATGTTTGTTGACGATACAAAGATGGGAGGAAAAGCAATGGGTGAGGAGGACACCAAAAATCTGCAAAAGGACATAGACAGGCTAAGTGAGTGGGCAAAAATTTGGCAGATGGAGTATAATGTTGGAAAATGTGAGGTTATGCAGTTTGGCAGAAAAAAATCAAAGAGCAAGTTATTATTTAAATGGAGAAAAATTGCAAAGTGCTGCAGTACTGCAGGACCTGGGGGTATTTGTGCATGAAACACAAAAGGATAGTATGCAGATACAGCAAGTGATCAGGAAAGCCAATGGAATCTTGGCCTTCATTGCAAAGGGGATGGAGTATAAAAGCAAGGAAGTCTTGCTGCAGTTATACAGGGTATTGGTGAGGCCACACCTGGAATAATGCGTACAGTTTTGGTTTCCATATTTGCGAAAGGATATACTTGCTTTGGAGGCAGTTCAGAGAAGGTTCACTAGTTTGATTCCGGAGATGAGGGTGTTGACATATGAGGAAAGATTGAGTTGGGCCTCTATTCATTGGAATTCAGAAGAATGAGAGGTGATCTTATCGAAAGGTATAAGATTATGAGGGGGCTTGACAAGGTGGATGTAGAGAGGATGTTTCCACTGATGGGGGAGACTAGAACTAGGGGCCATAATCTTAAAATAAGGGACCGCCCATTTAAAACTGAGATGAAGTGGAATTTCTTCTCTCAGAGGGTTGTAAATCTGTGGAATTCGCTGCCTCAGAGAGCTGTGGAAGCTGCGACACTGAATACATTTAAGACAGAAATAGACAGTTTCTTAACCGATAAGGGAATAAGGGGTTATGGGGAGCGGGCAGGGAAGTGGAGCTGAGTCCATGATCAGATCAGCCATGATCATATTAAATGGCGATTCAGGCTCAAGGGGCCGTATGGCCTACTCCTGCTCCTATTTCTTATGTTCTTATGTTATTGGACGCGTGTTCAGAGGCCTGGTTTCATAATCCCACCACAGCAGCTGGGGAATTTAAATTCAGTTAATTAAATAAATCTGGAATCAAAATTTAGTGCCAGTAATGGTGACCATGAAACTACTGGGTTGTCGTTAAACCCCATCTGGTTCACCAATGTCCTTTAGGGAAGGAAATCTGCCGCCCTTACCCGGTCTGGCCTATACGTGACTCCAGACCCACAATAATGTGGTTGACTCTTAACTGCCCTCTGAAATGTCCCAGCGAGACACTCAGTTGTAACAAGCCGCTACAAGAAACAATATTAAGCCATCACCGCAAGGACTGCAGCGTTTCAAGAAGACGGCTCACCACTACCTTCTCAAAGGGCAATACATGCTGGCCTTGCCAGCGATGCTCACATCCTGGAATGAGTAAATAAAAAAAAAACACTCCTTACAATCTACCTCCACCTGTCTGAATATCTCCTTATGTTGCTCAGTATCTAACTTTGCTCGATAATCGCTCTTGCAAGGCGCCTTGGGGATGTTTTACTAAGGTGCTATATAAATACAGGTGGTTGTTGTTGCCCCTTTAATGAAATTAATGAAGCAATGATCCTGTAAATGAAAACCCGAGGAACTCATTCAGGGAAGTGGAGCTGAGCCCATGATCAGATTAGCCATGATCTTATTGAATGGCGGAGCAGACTCGAGGGGTCAAATGGCCTACTCCTGCTCCTATTTCCTATGTTCTAAGTGTTCTCATCACACAACCAAAGACAAGAATTTGCCATGATGAATTGGAACTCTTGTGGCCTTTAGTGTTAAAGCGAACATAAGAAATGTTGGTAGATTACAACCAATGTATCTGCTATCTCTGCCACCACTTCTTTTAAGACCTGAGGATGCAGGCCATCAGTTCCAGGGGACTTGTCCACCTTTGGTCCCATTATTTTACTAAGTACTTTTTCATTCGTGATATGATTATTTTAAATTCCTCCCTCCCCATAGCCCCTTGATTATCCATTATTGGGATGTTTTTAATGTCTTCTACCGTGAAGACTGATACAAAATGTTTGTTCAAAGTCTCTGCCATTTCCCTGTTCCCTATTATTAATTCCCCAGTCTCATCCCCGAAGGGACCAACAATTACTTTAGCCACTCTTTTGCTTTTTATATACCTGTAGAAACTCTTACTGTCTGTTTTTATATTTTTTGCAAGTTTAATCTATCTTCCCTATCTTTATTATTTTTTTAGTCATCCTTTGCAGTTTTTTCAAAGTTTCCCAATCCTCTGGCCTCCCACTAGTCTTGGCCACTTGGTATGCCCTTGTTTTCAATTTGATACTATCCCTTATTTCCTTAGTTCACCACGGATGGTTATCCCTTCTCTTACAGTCTTTCCTTCTCATTGGAATATATTTTTGTTGAGAGTTATGAAATATCTCCTTAAATATCTGCCACTGCTTATCAACGCTTTAATCTATTTTTCCAGTCCACTTTAGCCTACTCTGCTTTCATACCTTTGTAGGCTCCTTCATTTAAGCTTAGGACACTGGTTTAAGATCCAACTTTATTGCCTTCCAACTGAATTTGAAATTCAACCATGCTATGATCACTCTTTCCTGAAGGATCCTTTACCAGGAGATCGTTTATTAATCCTGTCTCATTACACAGCACCAGATCTAAGATAGCCTGCCCCCTCGTTTTTTCTGAAAAGTACTTTTCAAGGAAACCATCCCAGATACACTCTATGAACTCTTCCTCAATTTGATTACCTTTACCAATTTGATTTTTCCAATCAATATGAACTTTAAAATTGCCCATGGTTATTGCCATTACTTTTTTACAAGCCTCCATTATTTCTTGATTTATACGCTGTCCAACAGTGTAGCTTCTAGTTCTAGATTCCCCCACAAGGGGCAACATCCTCTCTGCATCTACCCTGTTAAGCCCGCTCAGAATCTCAGTTTCAATAAGATCACCTCTCATTCTTATAAACTCCAATGAGTATAGGCCCAACCTGGTCAATCTTTCTTCACAAGACAGCTCTTTCATCTCAGGAATCAACCCAGTGAACCTTCTCTGAATTGCCTCCAATGCAAGTATATCTCTCCTTAAATAAAGAGACCAAAACTGTACGTAGTGTTCCAGGTATGGTCTCACCAATGCCCTGTATGGTTGTCCCAACACCTGGGAATCCCTGACTAAGTGGAGGAAGAGTATCCGGGAGGGCGCTGAGCACCTCGATTCTCGTCGCCGAGAGCATTCAGAAAACAAGCGCAGGCAGCGGAAGGAGCGTGCGGCAAACCAGACTCCCCACCCACCCTTTCCTCCAACTACTGTCTGTCCCACCTGCGACAGAGACTGTAATTCCCATATTGGACTGTTCAGTCACCTGAGAACTCACTTTTAGAGTGGAAGCATAATTTCGAGGGACTGCCTCTGATGATGATGATGTACAGTTGTCGCAAGACTTCCCTGCTTTTATACTCTATCCCCCTTGCAGTAAAGGCCAACATTCCATTTGCCTTCCTAATTACTTGCTGTACCTGCTGTGATAACTTTTTGTGTTTCATGTACAAGGAACCCCAGATCCCTCTGTACCTCAACATTTTGTAATCTCGCTCCATTTAAATAATAATTTGCATTTTTATTCTTCCTACTAACCTGGATAACCTCACATTTTCCCACATTATACTCCATCTGCCAAATTTTTGCCCATTCGCTTAGCCTGTCTATATCCCTTTGCCGATTCTTTGTGTCCGCGACACTGGGTCCCATTCAGTCTGCCGACAATCACTCATAAACAATGCGACGGATTGCGATAGCTCATTACTGTGACGTTCCGTTTAATATTTAGCACTAGAATTTAACACATTGTTAGCCGGACACTTTCAAAGTGAACAAGTATCCATTATATTAAAATAACTTATAATACATTAAACAACAGCGACAAGGGGAAAAAAAATGAACACACCATTCCAAATAATTACACATTTGTTTTTTTTTTCTGTCTTTTTCTCTCTGTTTTTTTTTCCTTCTCTACAATTTTTGTTTTAAATGTCTTTGTGAAGTATTTCCTGAGTCTCTGAATCGTGTGTGAGAGTTGTTCCCCTGACCCCCATTTCAGTGAGACGTTCGAATACGTCTTTCATCGGCGTGGATACGAAGAGAAAAAATAAAGAAACGATTCATTCGGCTGGTAACTCCGGCGTAGTTCCAAGGGAAAACAAGTCAGCCTAGTTCGAGGAAAGGAAGTAGGCGGTGTGTGTGTGGAGTATTGGACTGTTCAGTATTCCCGCATTGGACTGTTCAGTAGTCCCGTATTGGACTGTAGAGCAGGTCTCCAGTTGTCCTGGTTAACCCTTGCCACTGGATAAAGGCCTAGCTCTGTCAAGCCCGTGTGATGGCTGGAGTGCAACGGTCACCACATGTTAAAAAAAATCCACGCACAGGCATCTTCCATCCCCTCAATTGGAGTTCAGGACTAGAACATCAGGTCCTTCATTGAAACATCTGTGAACACTTGTGGAAGCAAGTCATCCTCGTTCGGGGGACTGCCTATGATGATGATGATTGGATTGTTTAGTATTCCCGTATTGGACTGTTCAGTATTCCCGTATTGGACTGTTCCGTATTCCCGTATTGGATGGTTCAGTATTCCCATATTGGACTGTTCAGTATTCCAATATTGGACTGTACAGTCACCTAAGAGCACACTTTTAGAGTGGAAGCAAGTCTTCCTCGATCCCGAGGGACTGCCTATGATGATGGCGGGAAGCATGGTCCCACTAGTTCTCCAACCGCACAGTCATAAACTTCCAAATGTGGCAGTGCAGAGATTTTTTGGAGTCCAACGTCTCTTTGGCTGAACCGGGTCCTGTTTTTTTTTTTTGTTTTGTTTTTGTTCGTTTTTTGTAAATGATTCTGGGCTCGATGTTTTTTTCTTTTGCGCTAGTTATTTTCCCGCGCGCGGCCGTGCTTATTTGCAGACGCTGACCCACTCCGTCACTCGGCACTCTTCGCACGCCACGTAGCAGCACCAGTGGAACTTGCAGTTGCAACGCTCGCGGCGCGTCTGCCGCAGGATGTTGTGGCCCCGTCCGCAGCACAGGCTCTCGCAGTTGTCCAGGCCGGGGCTGGTCTTGTTGCAGATGCGGCCCCGTGTCCCGGCCGAGTCCAGCTCGGGCTCGCTCTCGCAGAAGTTGGGCGACTCCTCGAAGAAGACCAGCTCGGCGGCGGCCGAGCCGGATTTCCGCCGGTGCGGGTGGTGGTGGTGGCCGTGCTCCAGCTGGCCCGCGTTGCGGTTGTGGGCCCTGATCAGCGTGGCGTTGCGGAACTTGCGCTTCAGCAGGCTGCCCACTGTCCGGAAGTCCGGCGTCACCTGCCAGCAGGTCTTCAGCTGGCAGCTGCCCGAGGTGCCGTGGCACTTGCACTTACGCTTCATGTTCTCCGCAATCATCTGAAGGGGGAGGGGGGCGCAAACAGAGAGACAAAACAAGAATGTAAGAACATAAGAACATAGGAACTAGGAGCAGGAGTAGTCCATACGGCCCCTCGAGCCTGCTCCGCCATTCAATACGACCATGGCTGATCCGATCATGGACTCAGCTCCCCTTCCCTTCCAGGTCCGCATAACCCCTTCATTTGCATTTATCTTCTTCCTACCAACGTGAATAACCTCACATTTTCCCACATCATACTCCATCTGCCAAATGTTTGCCACTCACTTAGCCTCTCCATATCCCTTTGCAGATTATTTGTGTCCTCCTCACAATTTGCTTTCCTACCCATCTTTGCATCATCAGCTTTTATACTCTATCCCCCTTGCAATAAAGGCCAACATTCCATTGGCCTTCCTCATCACTTGCTGTACCTGCATACTAACTTTTTGTGTTTCATGCACCAGGACGCCCAGGTCCCTCTGTACTACAGCACTTTGCAATTTTCTCCATTTAAATTATAATTTGCTTTTCTATTGTTTCTGCCAAAGTAGATACCCTCACATTGTCCCACATTATACTCCATCTGCCAAATGTTTGCCACTCACATAGCCTGTCCATATCCCTTTGCAGATTATTTGTGTCCTCACAATTTGCTTTCCCACCCATCTTTGTAGCATCAGCAAACTTGGCTACATGACACTCGGTCCCTTCATCCATGTCATTAATATAGAGTGTAAATAGTTGAGGGCCCAGCACTGATCCCTTCGGCACCCCCCCTAGTCACTGTTTGCCAGCTGGAAAATGACCCGTTTATCCTGACTCTCTGTTTTCTGTTAGTTAGCCAATCCTCTATCCATGCTCCAAGGAGATTCTCGGCCGAAAATCTGTTCGTGTTAGCCACGTGAGTTCAGAGAATCACACAGCCTGGGAGGAGGACATTCGGTCCATCAGAACGACTCGTGGCGTAAAAAAGATTTTCCTTATCTCCCACTGATAAAGACAGATTAATGGAAACATTGATTTAAGAACATAAGAAATAGGAGCAGGAGTAGGCCATACGGCCCCTCGAGCCTGCTCCACCATTTAATACGATCATGGTTGATCCGATCATGGACTCAGATCCACTTCCCTGCCCGCTCCCCATAACCCCTTTATCCCTTATCGGTTAAGAGGGAACAACAGGGAAATAGGTCAGGAATCATCCAACATCCAGGGATAAATGCTCAAACATCTCTTTGCATGCCAGAACTGGTCACTGTTAATAATATATCTGAGGGATATATTATACAGGAGCAGTATATCTGTGCATGTGCACAGGACGTCATATCTGTATATAAATACAGGGTATTATATCTAGTATCAGCACTCTTGCCTCTGAGTCAGAAGGGACTTGAGCACATAAATTTAGGCTGACATGTCAGTGCACTGCTGTGGGAGCGCTGCACTGTCAGAGGTGCTGTATTTCAGATGAGACATTAAACCGAGGCCCCCGTCTGCTCTTTCAGGTGGACATAAAAGATCCTGTGACACTATTTCGAAGAAGAGCGGGGGAGTTATTCCCGGTGTTCTGGGTCAAAATTTATCCCTCAATCAACATAACAAAAACAGCTGATCTGGTCATTATCACATTGCTGTTTGTGGGAGCTTGCTGTGCGCAAATTGGTTGCCACGCTTCCCATATTGCAACAGTGACTATACTCCAAAAAGTACTTCATTGGCTGTAAAGCGCTTTGAGACACCCGGTGGTCATGAAAGGCACTATATAAATGCAAGTCATTCTTTCTTTATATACGGGGTTCTATATATGGGTATATATACAGGATTCCGGAGATGAGGGGGTTGACTTATGAAGATAGGTTGAGTAAGTTGGGCAGTAGAGTTCAGAAGGATGAGAGGTGATGTTATCAAAACATATAAGGTAATGAGGGGGCTCGACAAGGTTGATGCAGAGGCTATTTCCACTCATAGGGGAAACTAAAACTAGGGGACATAATCTCAGAATAAAACTGAGACAAGGAGGAATTTCTTCTCTCAGAGGGTTGTAAATCTGTGGAATTCTCCGCCCCAGAGAGCTGTGGAGGCTGGGTCATTGAATATATTTAAGGTGGAGATAGACAGATTTTTGATATAAGGGAGTAAAGGGTTATGGAGAGCGGGCAGAGAAGTGGAGCTGAGTCCATGATCAGATCAGCCATGGTCTTATTAAATGGCAGCGCAGGCTCGAGGGGCCAATTGGCCTACTTCTGCTCCTGTTTCTTATATTCTTAGGAATTGGCATTTATATAGTGCCTTTCACAATCTCAGCGTGTCCCAAAGTGCTTTACAGCCAATTAAATACTTTTGATGTGTCGGCCCTGATGCACACCTTTCTGTGCTAATAGGTGCGATATAAATACATGTGGCTGATAAGACGCTGAGAATGAATGAGTCACAGGCGGACATTGTGCAACAGTCTAGTCCCATTGGTAACAGGCCACACACCAGGAAAAAGAAAGACTTAGGAACTCGCACAGAGTTGTTTGAAAATATACATTTTAATGTTGTTACTTCACTGATTATACCTTATGTCAGCTTGGGTGCGTGAGCTTTTCTGTTTAATTGCAGATGCCTTAATGAAGTAATAGTGTGGAATGCAAGAGACAGTAATTGAGGGCATTTTCACTGAAGGATGGACCAGAACCTCCTGCGATCAACTAATACGTGTGCTGTGACTGCAAGTTCATCAAAGACATTTCGTGAACTTTTCTTTCTGTCTCTTTTTTTAAAAGTGTAAACAAATATTTTTCCAGCTGCTTTTCAGTTTGTCTGGTGGGGTGGCGGGGAGTGGGGGGTGGGTGGGGGGGGTTGGGGCGGTTACTTGAAGTATCTCCGTGGCCTGAAATGCAGACACAGAGAGGAGAGCTCAGGTAGTCAAAGAAAGAGTGGCGGCCTACTGGGGTTTAGGGGCTCACCCTGGGTCTCTAAGGTCAAATGGAGTTCAGGCAGGGTCAAAGGTAGCTCAGTGGGGGGGGGTCAGAGGTAGCCCAGCTGCAGGATGGTGGGGGGGGGGGGTGGGGGAGAGGGGGGCGCGGGGGGATAGAGGGAGAGTCAGAGATGTCAGGATTATCTCAGCGAGGTTAAAGATAATTCGGAAAGGTGGGTAAAGAATTAAGCAGATTGGCTGCTGCGTTTCCCACAATACAACAGTGACTACACTCCAAAAGTACTTCATTGGCTGTAAAGTCAGTGGTCGTGAAAGGCGCTATATAAATGCAAGTCTTTCTTTTTCTTTCTTTCTTTCTTTCTTTTCTTTCTACCTTTCTTTCTTTCTTTCGTAGAACCTAGGCTGACACTTCAGTGCAGTACTGAAGCCAAGAGACGAAGAGCATGCAGAAAACAAGTGCAGGCAGAGGAAGGAACGTGCAGCAAACCAGACTCCCCGCCCACCCTTTCCTCCAACCACTGTCTGTCCCACCTGTGACTGAGACTGTAATTCCCCCATTGGACTGTACAGTCACCTGAGAACTCACTTTTAGAGTGGAAGCAAGTCTTCCTCGATTTCGAGGGACTGCCCTATGACGATGATGAAGCAGGCTAAGAGTGATAGTGACCTCAGGACATCCCAAAGCCCTTGACAGCCTATGAAGCACTTTTGAAGTGCAGGCACTGTTGTAATGCCGAAAACAAGGAAGCCAATTTATTCACAGCAGACCGCAATGAGATGATGACCAGATTATCTGATTGATCCCTAACAGCACTGTGGGAGCACCTTCACCACACGGACTGCAGCGGTTCAAGAAGGCGGCTCACCACCACCTTCTCAAGGGGCAATTTGTGATGGGCAATAAATGCCGGCCTTGCCAGCGACGCCCACATCCCAGGAATGAATACATTAAAAACATTTTAAATCCCCCCCCCCCGCACATCTTGATGAGAAGGTTAAACCACAAATAAAATAAATCCAAGATCATCGTCCTGTAAAGACAGTTAGCGTTTGTATTTCTGAATTAATTTTGTTTGATCCTTTTTCTCAAAGTCACTGCCTCTCGATTGCCTTTCCCAGCCCACTCCCCCTCCCCTGTCCCCTCCCCCAGCCCATTCCCCCATCCCCTCCCCCTCCTCCTCCCCCAGCCCACTCCCCCGTCCCCTCCCCCAGCCCACTCCCCCTCCCCCAGCCCACTCTCCCATCCCCTCCCCCGTCCCCTCCCCCTCCCCCAGCCCACTCCCCCGTCCCTCCCCCAGCCCACTCCCCCGTCCCCTGCCCCAGCCCACTCCCCCCATATCCTTCTCCCGTATATACTTCCCCTATATACTTCACCCTATATCCTTCACCCTATATCCTTCACCCCTATATCCATTGCCCTATATACTTCACCCTATATACTTCACCCCTATATCCTTTGCACCTATATCTTTCACCCTATATCCTTCACCCCTATATCCATCACCCTATATACTTCACCCTATATACTTCACCCCTATATCCTTTGCCCCTATATCTTTCACCATATATCCTTCACCCCTATATCCATCGCCCCTATATACTTCCCCTATATTCTTCGCCCCTATGTACTTCACCCTATATCCTTCACCTCTATATCCTTCACCCCTATATCCATCGCCCCTTTATCCTTTGCCCTTTATCCATCGCCCTCTATCCATCGCCCTCTATCCTTCACCGTTATATCCACCTAAGCGCACTCTTACCTTATCCAGAGGCACTGAGGACTAACTACAGTGCTTCCTACCACCTACCTGGCTGGCACAGGGCAGATCTCAAAGAGAAATCCACTGAGCTCGAATCAGCAATAAAGAGAGAGAAACTTCAACAAAATGTGAGTGAGGGAGAGAAAGACTTGCAGCTTCCCCTTGAGTGTCTCGATGCTATTCACCTCCACTGTGCTATGTGGTAGCGGGTTCCACATTTTCACCCCTCTCTGGGCGAAGACGTGCTGACTCTGCGAATTGCAGCAGTTGGAGCGAGCTCACTAGGGCCCTCGGCCTATCTTCCCCAGTGTCCCATCACTCAATGGCTCCCCGCCCTGCTCCCGGCCTCCCCACCCCTCTGATAGCAAGCGTCTGTCAGCACCAGAACAAAGGCTTTTCAACCAATTAATGTACAGGAACAAACACTGCCCAGGAAAACTGACAGCTCTGAGCAAATAACTCCAGTCTTTAGAAGTGTTGTGATCCTACAAATCCCCTGGGAGGACAGGCACATCAACATCAGCGTCCTCGTCCAGGCCAACATCCCCAGCACTGAAGCACTGACCACACTCGATCAGCTCCGCAGGGCAGGCCACATCGTCCGCATGCCAGACACGAGACTCCCAAAGCAAATGCTCTACGCGGAGCTCCTTCACGGCAAACGAGCCAAAGGTGGACAGCGGAAACGTTACAAGGACATTCTCAAAGCCTCGCTGATAAAGTGCGACATCCCCACTGATACTCGGGAGACCCTGGCCCAAGACAGTCCTAAGTGGAGAAAGTGCATCCGGGAGGGCGCTGAGCATCTCGAGTCTCATCGCCGAGAGCGTGCAGAAATCAAGCGCAAGCCGCGGAAGGAGCGTGCGGCAAACCTGTCCCACCGACCCCTTCCCTCAACGCCTATCTGTCCCACCTGTGACGGGGACTGTGGTTCTCGAATTAGACTGTTCAGCCACCAAAGAACTCACTTCAGGAGTGGAAGCAAGTCTTCCTCGATTCTGAGGGACTGCCTATGATGATGATGATGTGATCTTTCCAGAAAAGCAGCGTACTACAAGTTGCACTTATATAACGCCGTTAAGTAGGAAAGCGCTCCCACAGCACATCACAGGAACATAATCAGCCAGAAAATTGACACCGAGCTAAAGATGGAGATATTAGGATAGGTGACCAAAAGCTTGGCCAATGAGGTAGGCTTCAAGGAGCGTCTTCAAAGAGGAACATAAGAACATAATAGGAGCAGGAGTAGGCCATTTGGCCCCTCGAGCCTGCTCCGCCATTCAATAAGATCATGGCTGATCTGATCATGGACGCAGCTCCACTTCCCTGCCTACTCCCCATAACCCTTTACTCCCTTATCGCTCAAAATTATAAGGAAAGAGAGGTAGAGAGGGATAGGCAGGGAGTTCCAGAGCTTAGGGCCTAGGCAACAGAAGGCAAAGCCGTAAATGGTTGAGTGATTATAATTAGGGATGCACAGAAGTGCAGAATTTGAGGAGCGCAGACATCTCGGGGGCGTTGTGGTGCTGGAGGAGATTACAGGGATAGGAAGGGGACGAGGCCCTGGATGGATTTGAAAAAAAGGATGTGAAATTTGAAATCGAGGCGTTACTTAACCGGAAGCCAATGTAAGTCAGCGAGCACAGGGGGTGATGGGTGAGTGGGACTTGGTGCGAGTTGTTAAAGAAGGAGACAGAGGTGGAGAGATGGAGAGTTTAAGAGAGGGAGTTCCAGAGCTCACGGTCTAGATGACTGAAGGCATGGCCTCTAACGATGGTGCTAAGGATGTGGGAGATGTGTGAGAGGCCAGAGTTGGCGGAATGCTGAGCTCTCGGAGGGTTGTGGGGCTGGAGGAGGGGTGAGGCTATGGAGGGATTTCAACACGACAATTTCTAAATCGAAGCGTTTCCGGCATGTGAGCCAATTTGCGTCAGTGAGCACAGAGAGTGATGGGTCATGGGGCCTGGTTGCAGTTACCAATATGGAATGTTGGCCTTTATTTCAAGGGGGATGGAGTATAAAAGCAGAGAAGTCCTGCTACAACTGAACAGGGTATTGGTGAGGCCACACCTGGAGTACTGTGTACAGTTTTGGTCTCCGTATTTAAGTAGGGATATACTTGCATTGAAAGCTGTTCAGAGAAGGTTCACGAGGTTGATTCCGGAGATGAGGGGGTTGACTTCTAAAGAAAGGTTGAGCAGGTTGGGCCTGTACTCATTGGAGTTCAGAAGAATGAGAGGTGATCTTATTGAGACATATAAGACAACGAGATGCGGAGAGGATATTTCCACTCATGGGGGAAGCTAGAACTAGGGAACATAGTCTTAGAATAAGGGGTCGCCCATTTAAAACTGAGATGAGGAGGAATTTCTTCTCTCAGAGGGTTGTAAATCTATGGAATTCTCTGCCCCAGAGAGCTGTGGAGGCTGGGTCATTGAATATATTTAAGGCGGAGATAGACAGATTTTTGAGCAATAAGGAATTAATGGGTTATGGAGAGCGGGCAGGGAAGTGGAGCTGAGCCCATGATCAGATCAGCCATGATCATATTGAATGGCGGAGCAGGCTCGAGGGGCCAAATGGCTTCCTCTGCTCCTATTTCTTATGTTCTTATGTAGCCAGTGGTTATCATACTTCAGCTAATTACTATCTAATATAGCTGCAAAATGTCAAAGATAATTACAATTGCATTCAAAATTGCACTCGCAAAAGGTTTCTTGACTACCGTGCGATATATATTAACCCCTCGCCTTCGCAGTTGTGTGTCTCTCACAGAATGTGTCTGACTCACTGATTCTGTCGGGCCCATCCTGCAAGCTCACGCTGCCAGTGGGGAGCTGCATTGACAGGGACCACAGGTCAGAAGATCAGGGGCGACAGTTTTGCAGACCTCTCTTTGATCCCCGCTCCCTTTGACTGAAGCCTTCCCACTGAGAAGGCAGGATCACAGACTTATGCTTTAGAGTTAGGTGTCAGCCGTGGCTCAGTGGGCAGCACTCCTGCCTCTGAGTCAGAAGGTCATGGGTTCAAGTCGCACTCCCGTGGCTGAAGCACAAAATCCAGGCTGACCCTCCAGGACCCGTGCTGAGGGAGCGCTGCACTGCCGTCTTTCGGATGACGCAATAAACCGAGGCTCCGTCTGCTCTCTCAGTAAGGCCCCGTGGCACTATTTCGCAGGAAAGCAGGACATTCTCCCTTGTATCCTGTAAAATATTTATCCCTCAACCAATCAGATTATCTGGTCATTATCACATTGCAGTTTGTCGGCCCCTGATGTGCGCAAATTGGCTGCCGCGTTTCCTACGTTATCTACGTGTAATCTCCTCGCGCCCCCGAGATGCCTGCGCTCCTCTAATTCTGCCCTCTTGAGCATCCTTGATTATAATCGCTCAACCATTGGCGGCCGTGCCTTCAGCTGCCTGGGCCCCAAGCTCTGGAACTCCCTCCCTAAACTCTCCGCCTCGCTACCTCTCTTTCCTCCTTCAAGACGCTCTTTAAAACCTACCTCTTTGACCAAGCTTTTGGTCACCTGCACTAATTTCTACTTATGCGGCTCAGTGTCAAATTTTTAATCTCATAACACTCCTGTGAAGTACCTTGGGATGCTTCACTAAGTTAAAGGTGCTACATAAATGCAGGTTGTTGTTGTTACAATAGTGACTGCACTTCAAAAGTACTTCATTGGCTGTCAAGCACTTTGGTGGTGAAAGGTGCAGGTCTTTTCTTTCTTTAGGGTTGGTGTTAAGGTTTGGGTTAGGGTTAGGCCAGAGCTCAGAGGCAGCAGCTTGAACGATCCTGTTCTCCGCCCACCTGAGAGGGCAGATGGTGCCTCAATTTAACATCTCACTTGAATGGCGGCACCTTAGTCAGTGCCACACTCCCTCGGTGATGCACGGCAGTGCTAGCCTCGAAGGCTGTGCTCCAATCTTAGAGTTGGACTCATAAGAACATAAGAAATAGGAGCAGGTGTCGGCCATTTGACCCCTCGAGCCTGCTCCGCCATTCAATAAGATCATGGCTGATCTGATCATGGACTCAGATCCACTTCCCTGCCCACTCCCTATAACCCTACACTCCATTATCGCTCAAAAATCTGTCTATCACCGCCGTAAATATATTCAATGCCCCAGCCTCCATAGCTCTCTGGGGCAGAGAATTCCACAGATTTACAACCCTCTGAGAGAAGAAATTCCTCTTCATCTCAGTTTTAAATGGGCGGTTCCTTATTCTGAGACTATGTCCCGTAGTTTTAGTTTCCTCTATGAGTGGAAATATTCTCTCTGCATCCACCTTGTCGAGCCCCCTCATTATCTTATAAGTTTCAATAAGAGCACCTCTCATTCTTCTGAACTCCAATATGTATAGGCCCAACCTACTCAACCTATCTTCATAAGTCTAGCCCCTCATCTCCGTAATCAACCCCGTGAACCTTCTCTGAACAGCCTCCAATGCAAGTATATCCTAAGTGGAGGAAGAGCATCCGGGAGGGCGCTGAGCACCTCGAGTCTCATCGCCGAGAGCGTGCAGGAAACAAGCGCAGGCAGCGGAAGGAGCGTGCGGCAAACCAGACTCCCCACCCACCTTTTCCTCCAACCACTGTCTGTCCCACCTGTGACAGGGACTGTAATTCCCCTATTGGGCTGTTCAGTCACCTGAGAACTCACTTTTAGAGTGGAAGCAAGACTTCTTTGATTCCGAGGGACCGCCGATGCAAGTATATCCCTCCTTAAATACGGAGACCAAAACTGTGCGCAGTACTCCAGGTGTGGCCTCACCAATACCCTGTATAACTGTAGCAGGACTTCTCTGCTTTGATACTCTATCCCCCTTGCAATAAAGGCCACGATTCCATTTGCCTTCCTGATTACTTGCTGTACCTGCACACTAACGTTCTGTGTTTCATACACAAGGACGCGCTGATTCAGTTTCCTGGTTCAGCGATGTAAGTGTCAGTGACTGAGCCTCTTTGCCTTTGTGGGACTCGGTCGTGAGTTCACTAGAGTCGAGCAGGTCCTAACAGCTTCATACTCCCTTTTTTTTGTGAGCGGTGAGGGGGTGGGCAGGTGATTGTTTCAAATCAAAGGGACAGAATTTGACCCTCTCAGCCTGCCTAAATAGATTGTAAAACCGGGCATTAACGGTCAGTGCTAGTTCAAAAAGCCGTGTCCCAGCACTGTGATTTGTAACAAGCTGCAGATATAATTACAGCCCAGAGCACTTCAAAGAGATAACAGAATGTAACTGTTTACAGTCTGGATGTTTTATAGGGAGGGGGAGGGAGGGAGAAAGAGAGAGAGAGAGAGAGAACATCTCGGAGAGAAATTACCCCTTTAAAGCTGCCAGCATCGCTCATTGTCGAATGTATGTACCTGTGGAGCAATCAGCAGCTGTGATTAGTCCAATTACAGAGTGAAATTGGCAAGCAAGGGCTCACTGGGACGGTCAAAGCAACAGGAGGAAGTGTAAACCGGGCACCGTGTTCATAATTAGAAAGACAGGGATGCTTTACACAAGCATTTAAGCACGTTGTAATATGCTAGTGGTGTGTCAAAAATTCAAAAATGTACAATAAGAATGAAAAGAAGGAAGAAAGAAAGGAAAGAAAGACTTGCATTTATATAGCGCCTTTCACGACCACCAGACCTATCAAAGCGCTTTACAGCCAATGAAGTACTCTTGTAGTGCAGTCACTGTTGTAATGTAGGAAACGTGGCAGCCAATTTGCACAGAAAGAAGGAATGAAGGAAGAAATTAAAGGAAAAAATAACATTTCTATAGCACCTTTCATGACCTCAGGATGTCCCATAGTGCTTGATAACCAATGAAGTACTTTTGTAGTGTAGTCACTGTTGTAATGTAGAAATGCAACATATGATTTACCTACAAATTATGTATAATAAGATAGAACACTATGATACTCTTTAAAACCTACCTCTTTGACCAAACTTTTGGTCACCTGCGCTCAATTCTACTTATGCGGCTCGATGTTAATTTTTTAATCTTATAACACTCCTGTGAAGAACCTTGGGACGTTTCGCCACGTTACGGGCGCTATATAAATACAAATTGCGGTTGTTGCTGGTAGCTGTCGCGTTGCGGACACCTGCGTGCGACACTGTGTACATTCAGAGTGCGAGGTGTGACGAAGGATTGTGCTGGAAGGTGGTACATGTGGGGTACATGTGTGAGGGGAAGGGCCGGCATCTTCGGGCCCGCTCTCTCTCTAAACAAGAAACCCACCGAGATCAAAGCCGGAACAGAGAGAGAGAAATGTGGACTTAATGTGAGTGAGAGAAAGAAAGTCTTAGATTTCTCTGGTTCCCGCCAGATGGGGGTCACCCATGAAGAAACTTGGCTGTACATGTGCCCGGGGACCTTTCATTGTTATGGCTACATGATCATTTTCTCTTTCCACCACTGCCCCTCCCAACCATATTACCACACTATCCCCGTTTGTGCTCGTAGAGTCTAAGAATCATTGAATCACACCACATAAGAACATAAGAATTAGGAGCAGGAGTAGGCCATACTGCCCCTCAAGCCTGCTCCGCCATTCAATAAGATCAAGGCTGATCTGATCTTGGCCTCAACTCCACTTTCCTGCCCGCTTCCCATAACCCTATTGTTTAGAGATCTGTCGAGCTCCACCTTAAATATATCCAATGACCCAGCCTCCACAGCTCTCTGGGGCAGAGAATCGCACAGATTTACGACTCTCTGAGAGAAGAAATTCCTCCTTTTTTCCATTTAAAAAGGGCGATCCCTTATTCTGAGACTATGCCCCCTAGTTCTAGATTCCCCCACGAGGGGAAACATCCTCTCTGCATCTACCCTGTCAAGCCCCCTCAGAATCTTACACATTTCAATAAGATCACCTCTCATTCTTCTAAACTCCAATGAGTACAGGCCCAACCTGCTCAACCTTTCTTCATATGACAACCCCCTCATCTCAGGAATCAACCTTGTGAACCTTCTCTGAACAGCCTCCAATGCAAGTATATCCTTCCTTATATAAGGAGACCAAAACTGTGTGCAGTACTCCAGGTGTGGTCTCACCAATGCCCTGTACAGTTGTAACAGGACGTCCCTACTTTTGTACTCTATTCCCCTTGCAATAAAGGCCAACATTCCATTTGCCTTCCTGATTACTTGATGTACCTGCATGCTAACTTTTTGTGTTGTACGAGGATTCCCAGGTCCCTCTGTACACAGAAGAACACCATTCAGCCGATCATGCCTGTACCGGCTCTTTGAAAGAACTATTCATTTAGCCCCACTGCCTCCTGCTCTTTCCCCATAGCCCTGCAAATGTTTCCTTTTCAAACACTAGTTAGGCCACAGCTAGAGTACTGCGTGTAGTTCTGGTCACCACATTACAGGAAAGATGTGATTGCACTAGAGAGGGTACAGAGGAGATTTACGAGGTTGTTGCCTGGACTGGAGAATTTTAGCAATGAGGAAAGATTGTTCTTTGAAACAGAGGCAGCTGAGCAGACCTTATTGAGGTGTATAAACTTATGAAGGGCCTTGATAGATTGGATAGGAAGGACCTATTTCCCTTGGCAGAGGGGTCAACAATAAGGGGGAATAGGTTTAAAGTAATGGGGGGGGGGGGTTTAAAGGGGATTTGAGAGGAATTTTTTTCAGTTAGAGGGTGATGGGAGTCTGGAACTCACTGCCTGAAAGGTTGGTAGAGGCAGAAACCCTCACCACATTTAAAAAGTACTTGGATGCGCAGTTGAAGTGCCGTAACCTGCAGGGCTATGGACCGAGAGCTGGAAAGTGGGATTCGGGTGGGTAGTTTTCTGTCGGCCGGCGCAGACACGATGGGCCGAAATGACCTCCTTCTGTGCTGTAAATTTCTATGATTCTATGATTCAAGCATATATCCAATTCCTCTTTTGAAAGTTATTATTGAATCTGCTTCCACCAATCTTTCGGGACGCGGGGTAGGGAAAGGGCAGGGAACCGCGCACTTCTTCACATAAGGGCTAGTTTTCTGACATCATGCTCCTTCAGGGAACCTCATCCATTGGGAGGGTATAGCAGACTTCGAGTATGTGCTGTGCACCAATTTCCATTTTGCCTTCCTGCTGGAACACCCTCCCTGCAGTTGGAAAACGACCCCTCTTTGTGTCTTCTTCAAGTAGATCCTTCATGCTCACAGGGACTCGAGCACAAAAATCTAGGCTGACACTCCCAGTGCAGTGCTGAGGGAGTGCTACATTGTCGGAGGTGCCTTCTTTCAGATGAGGCGTTAAACCGAGGCCCCGTCTGCCCTCTCAGGTGGACATAAAAGATCCCACGGCCATTATTTTGAAGAAGAGCAGGGGCGTTATCTCCAGTGTTCTGGCCAATATTTATCCCTCAATCAACATAACAAAAAACCCAGATTATCTGGTCATTATCACATTGTTGTTTGTGGGAGCTTGCTGTGCGCAACTTGTCTGCCGCATTTCCCACAATACAACAGTGACTACACTCCAAAAGTACTTCATTGGCTGCATAGCACTTTGAGATGTCCAGTGGTCGTGAAAGGCACTATATAAATGCAAGTCTTTCTTTCTTTACAGGAAGATATCTCATCTCCTTGGAGAATACAGTACTCCGTGCATATCTTTTGTGTGCACGTCCTAGGGTGGGTCTTGAACCCACAACCTTCTGACTCAGAGGTGTGAAACAGATTTTCCAGCTTTAGTGGTGTGCAGCACAGTGGGCCTGTATCCAAACTGGTTAAGTATTACCAACCCCGATTGGATGCATTGCTGGAGTTCTCATCTCATGACCTCTCACCTCCGACCCCTCTGCCCAGTCAAACACCGTTTCTCCACCTCCATTAGAATAAGAACGACTCACATTTATAGAACACATTTCATGACCTTAGGACATCCCAAAGCAATTTCCAGCCAATTTAGTACTTTTTCAAATGTTATAATATGGGAAACCCAGTAACCAATTTGCACACAGCAAGCTCCCACAAACAGCAATGGCCAGATAATCTGCTTTGGAACTCCCCTGCTCTTCTTCGAAATGCTGCCATGTAATCATTTACTTCCACCTGAGAGCAGACAGGAGCCTCGTGTTGACGTCTCATCTGAAAGACAGCACCTCCGACAGTGCAGCACTCCTTCAGCACAGCAGTGGAGCATCAGCCCAGATGTTTACGCTCAAGTCCCTGAAGCTGGGAGTTGAATCCACAATGTTCTGACCCAGAGCAAAGAGTGCTACCCACTGAGCCAGGGCTGACACCTAAATAACGAAGAATGGCAACATACTTACACAGGTCCAGGGTGAGGCCATTCAGCCCCTCTAACCTGTACCCACATTCAATGAGATCATGGCTGATCTGTACATGATCATTGCACCCACCTTTGGGCTATATCCCTTGGTACCCTTACCCGAACAAAAGTCTATCGATCTCAGGCCAGAAAACTCCAGAATCCACAGCCTTTTCTGTTCGTGAGACGATGAGAAAAAGGACACGCTGTGGGGCTGAAATTGCCCCTTTGCGCTGGGCCAGTTCACGCTGCTTGCCGTCGCTAACGGAGCGCACACAAGTTAACGCGCGCGTGGGCGCGTCGGGCCACGTCCACCCGCACGGAATTGTCCCCGGCGCTCGGCCGGCGGAAAGTGGCTTACGCCATGCCCCGGCGATTGGCCGTGCGCGCCGACCCCTTGACGCCCCTCGGGACTCGAGGTCTGCGCGGGGTCGATGTCACTGACGGCCGCTCAGTGCGAGAAGCTGCGGTGGCCGTGGCGCTCTGGCCGACATTAAAGGGGAGGCGGTAGCACAGCGGTGGCGGTGGCCGCCATGTTGTTTTCTGTCGGCCGCCATGTTGTTTTCTGTCGGTCGCCATGTTGTTTTCTGTCGGCCGCCATGTTGTTTTCTGTCGGCCGCCATGTTGTTTTCTGTAGGCCGCCATGTTGTTTTCTGAAGTTTTCTGACTTTTCAGTCAGCCCGACAACGTGCGGCCGGGCCGCCAACGTGCAGACCGAACCCCCCCCGCACAACCCCCGCCATGGTTGCCAGGCCGCTGGCCCGGCCCACACCCTCCCGGGTGGCCCAGTAGGTGACAATTAAGAGGCTGCCGAGTTCGCAGCGACCCGCCCCGTTAAAAGGGGAGGGGCGTTGTGACGTCAGCGGCGCTCTTGTGCTCCATTTTATTTCCGCAAAGAGGCCAATTCCACGGGATGGCCAGTTCCTGCACCGGCGGCAAAATAACATCCAATTCGAATGACACGCTCCGAATCCAGCGCGGGGCAGTTCCATCCCCTCCATCTTTCAACGTGCCTGTGATTTTTTTCTCCCGGGGTTATTGCTGGCAGCACAGTCCCCGGAGACTAGACTTTCATTCCCGCAGACTCCAAGGGCAATCCTGGAGGGTTGGCAACATGATGAAGACAGCTCCCCTCCCACTCTGAGTGTGAATGACCAATAGTAACCCCATTGCAGCACAGGTCTGTCTGGAGTGGGTAATGAATAGCTGTGGCGGAGGGCTGGAGTGCAGCCATGGTTAAGGGAGGAGCGATGAGGAATTGTAAGGAAGAGGACGGATTGAAGGGTTGAAGGTGAAGGATCAGGGTACAGGGCACCGTCGAGGTTGAAAAGGGTTGAGGGTAAATTCCCCTATCACACGCTTACCTAAGAAAGGATGCACTTGCCATAGAGGGAGTGCAGCGAAGGTTCACCAGACTGATTCCTGGGATGGCAGGACTGTCATATGAGGAGAGATTGGGTCGACTAGGCCTGTATTCACTAGAGTTTAGAAGAATGAGAGGGGATCTCATTGAAAGGTATAAAATTCTGACGGGGTTGGGCAGACTGGATGCGGGGAGGATGTTTCCCCGGGGCTGGGGAATCTAGAACAAGGGGTCACAGTCTCAGAATACGGGGTAGGAAATTTAGGACCGAGATGAGGAGAAATGTTTTCATTCAGAGGGTGGTAAACCTGTGGAATTCTCTACCACAGAAGGCTGTGGAGGCCAAATCAATGAATATATTTAAGAGGGAGATAGATAGATTTCTAGACACAAAAGGCATCAAGGGGTATGGGGAAAAAGCGGGAATATGGTGTTGAGATAGAGGATCAGCCATGATCATATTGAATGGCCGTGTAGACTCGAATGGCCGAATGGCCTACTACTGCTCCTATTTTCTATGTGTCTATGTTTTTATAAGTGCTGCGCGAGTCGGAGAATGTTGAATCCTGTAATGTAGTTGCTTCATGGGTTTTTTGCTTAAGAATTCATGGCCACGCATTGCTATTAAGAACTAGTTGATTTAACAGCAAAAGGTTTAGCAATAACATGACATATTACCAGTTCATCCACCAGGCTCACATCCACCTGCCCCATCGTGGATCCCCCGAACCCAACTGGCTGAGGTTTTATTGAGTCTTGTGAACATCACGTGAATGGCTAAGCCACTCCCAACTCAACAGCTCTACAAACCCGTGAGCATACTCACAGGCGCCTATATTGCAAAGCCATCTCACTGACCTGCGCCCCCTTCAAACACAGACCCTCGCTGGGAACACGAGATCGGGAAACGTTTCCTAAGTAGAAAAGATGAGGCAAATACATCATAGGCAGTCCCTCGGAATCGAGGAAGACTTGCGTTCACTCTTAACATGAGTTCTTAGGTGGCTGTACAGTCCAATACGAGAACCACAGTCCCTGTCACATGTGGGGCAGATAGTCTTAAGAACATAAGAAATAGGAGCAGGAGTAGGCCATACGGCCCCTCGAGCCTGCTCCGCCATTCAATAAGATCATGGCTGATCTGATCATGGATTTAGCTCCACTTCCCTGCCCGCTCGCCAAAACTCCTTATCCCCTTATCGTTTAAGAAACTGTCTATTTCTGTTTCAAATTTATTCAATATCCCAGCTTCCACAGCTCTCTGACGCAGTGAATTCCACAGATTTACAACCCTCTGAGAGAAGAAATTCCTCCTCATCTCAGTTTTAAATGGGTGGCTCCTTATTCTAAGATCATGCCATCTAGTTCTAGTCTCCCCCATCAGTGGAAAGATCCTCTCTGCATCCACCTTGTCAAGCCCCCTCATAATCTTATACATTTCGATAAGATCACCTCTTATTCTTCTGACGTTCAATGAGTAGAGGCCAAACCTACTCAACCTCCTCATAAGTCAACCCTCTCATTCCCGAAATCAACCTAGTGAACCTTCTCTGAACTGCCTCCAAAGCAAGTATATCCTTTCGTAAATATCAAAACCAAAACTGCAGGCAGTATTCCAGGTGTGGCCTTACCAGTACCAAACGAGCCAAAGGTGGGCAGAGGAAACGTTACAAGGACACCCTTAAAGCCTGCCTGATAAAGTGAAACATCCCCACTGACACCTAGGAGTTCCTGGCCAAAGGCCGCCCTAAGTGGAGAAAGCGCATCTGGGAGGGCGCTGAGCACCTCGAGTCACAACGCCGAGAGCATGCAGAAAACAAGCTCAGGCAGTGGAAGGAGCTTGCGGCAAACCAGTCCCACCCACCCTTACCCTCAACCACTATCTGTCCTATCCGTGACAGAGTCTGTGGCTCTCATATTGGACTGTTCAGCCACCAAAGAACTCACTTCAGGAGTGGAAGCAAGTCTTCCTCAATTCCGAGGGACTTCCTATGATGATGATGATGGGAATTACAGTCTCTGTCACAGGTGGGACAGACAGTGGTTGAAGGAAAGGGTGGGTGGGGAGTCTGGTTTGCCGCACGCTCCTTCCGCTGCCTGCGCTTGTTTTCTGCATGCTCTCGGTGACGAGACTCGAGGTGCTCAGCGCCCTCCCGGATGCTCTTCCTCCACTTAAGGTGGTCTTTGACCAGGGACTCCCAGGTGTCGGTGGGGATGTTGCATTTTATCAGGGAGGCTTTGAGGGTGTCCTTGAAACGTTTCCTCTGCCCACCTGGGGCTCGCTTGCCGTGTAGGAGTTCCGAGTAGAGCACTTGCTTTGGGAGTCTCGTGTCAGGCATGCGAACAATGTGGCCCGCCCCCAGCGGAGCTGGTTGAGTGTGGTCAGTGCTTCAGTGCTGGGGAGGCCATTATTTATCCCTCAATCAACATCACTAACAACAGATTATCTGGTTATTATCACATTGCAGCTTGTGGGACCTTGCTGTGCACAAATTGTTTTTCCTGCATTTTCACACTTTAAAAGTACTTCCATGGCTGTAAAGCACTTTGAAACATACTGAGGTCATGAAAGGTTCGATATAAATGCAATTTCTTTCTTTTTAAAAACTTCTAAAATTGTGGGAATAACTGAGGGAGCTGAGCAGCACCACAGTTTTAAGGTTCTGGGAAAGAATGTGTTAAATTTGGGATAAGGTGCAATGAGTCTCAATGCAGGGAGGAGGACGAGAGCATAGGATGGGGTATTTTAAGGTTAAGAGAAACACGGGAGGGTAATTCAGAGAAACAATGGCTGCAGTAATGTTGATAAAATCAAGAGACAATAACAGTTGTAACAGAAAGGAGCGGCAAGCATTGAAAATTCTAACAGTGATGTCTAAATTGCATTGTTTAAGAAGGTCGTAAAGGCCTTCGAGAGGGTGTGGAGCAGATTTAGTAGAATACTGAGGAGGAGACTTCAGCAATGTGGAGAGACAAACAAAGCTGGGATTGATGTCCTTGCAGCAGAGAAAGTTAAGGGAAGAGATATTCAAATTTATGAGGAGTTTCGATTCAGTGGATGGGGCGAAACTGTTTTCAGAGGCAAGTGAGTCATTAACCAAAGGACTCAGATTTAAGCAGGGGGAGGGGCGGCGGGGCAATTAGGCGACATTTATTTACCCAACGAGCTGTTAGGGTCTGGAATACACTCACTGACTGAAAGGGCAGTGGAGCAGATTCAATGGTGACTTTAAAAAGGGGGATTGGATACATACCGAATGAAAGAACAACCTGCAGGGCTATGGGGAAAGAGCAAGGAGGACGAATAGCTCTTTCAGAGAGCCAGCATGAGCACGATGGGCCGAATGGTCTCCGTCTGTGCCGTAAGGTTCTGTGGGCAGGTACAGCAGGAGCGGCGAGGTCGGGGCGAAGGAGCGGCGAGCGTTCATAGAGCGACGTGGTCGGGGCCCTGGAGAGCCGAGGGCCCACGGGGCCGGCCCACACTGTGCGATGTGTGCGCGCACGAGGTCCATACAGCAGAGCTGGTCTCCAGTCATCCTGGTTAACCCTTGCCACTGGATAAAGGCCGAGCTCTGTCAAGCCCGTGTGATGGCTGATCTGCAACGGTTACCACGCGTTAAAAAAATCCACGCACAGGCATCTTCCACCCCCTCAATTGGAGTTCAGGGCTGGAATATCGGGTCCTCCATTGAAACATCTGTGAACTCATGTGGAAGCGAGTCATCCTCGTTCGAGGGAGCGCCTATAATGATGACATACTGTCTGACTGCATTTATAATTTGCCACGGTCAATGTTCCCTATCATTTTGTTTCGCCTCCCTTTGCCTCCGCAGGCCATTCAATTAATCATGCATTTGTGGCTATCGCCATTGTCCAGTCGGTGAACGGCCTAAGCAAACCTTCAGAACGCTTAGCGGCTCCGTTGGCCGCAGTAAGTCTATGTGACCCACTCCAGCCTGTGTGCTCATAGAATCATAGAATCATTAAAAAAATTACCAAGCAGAAGGAGGCCATTTCGACCCAGGTCCGCGCCGGCCGACAAAGAGCTACCCAGCCTAATCCCACTTTCCAGCTCTCGGTCCGTAGCCCTGTAGGTTACGGCTCTTCAAGTGCACATCCAAGTACTTTTTAAATGTGGTGAGGGTTTCTGCCTCTACCACCCTTTCAGGCAGTGAGTTCCAGACCCCCCACTATCTTCGGGGTGAAGACATTTTTCCTGATCCCCCCTCTAATCCTTCTATCAACTACTTTGAACCCATGCCCCCTGGTGTTGACCCCTCTGCCAAGGGAAACGGGACCTTCCTATCCACTCTATCCAGGCCCCTCATAATTTTATACACCTCAATCAGGTCTCCCCTCAGCCTCCTCTGTTCCAAAGAAAACAGATCCAGCATCTCCAATCTTTCCTCATAGCTAAAATTCTCCAGTCCAGGCAACATTCTTGTAAATCTCCTCTGCACCCTTTCCAATGCAATCACATCTTTCCTGTAATGTGGTGACCAGAACTACACACAATACTCCAGCTGCGGCCTAACCAGTGTTTTATACAATTCAAGCATAACCTCCTTGCTCTTGTATTCATGACTTTTTAACTACCTTATCCACCTGTCTTGCTAAGGTAGTTAACCTGTGTGTAACCCACTCCAGTCTTTGTGTTATAAGAACATAAGAAATAGGAGCAGGAGTAGGCCATACGGCCCCTCGAGCCTGCTCCGCCATTCAATAAGATCATGGCTGATCTTCGATCTCAACACATTCCCGCCTGATCCCCGTATGACTTGATTCCCTTCGAGTCCAAAAACCTATCGATCTCTGTCTTGAATATACTCAACAGTTGAGCATCCACAGCCTTCTGGGGCAGAGAATTCCAAAGATTCACAACACTTTGAGTGAAGCTATTTCTCCTCATCTCAGTCCTATATGCCCAACCCCTTATCCTGAGACTGTGCCCCCTAGTTCTAGACTCTCTAGCCAGGGGGAAACAACCTCTCAGCATCTACCCTGTCAATCTCCCTCATGATCTTATATGTTTCAATGAGATTACCTCTCATTCTTCCAACACTCCAGAGAGTATAGGCCCATTCTGCTCAATCTCTCCTCATAGGACAACGCTCTCATCCCAGAAATCAATCTGTTACATATGTTAACTGGGTTTTACCTGCCACCGGAGGGCGCGACTGTCGGAGTCCTAATGGCCACTGGCAGACACGTGCAAACCGTATATATAATGTTGGCAGCCATGTTGAATCCTCACTTTGAGAATAAATAAACGGGAGTAAGGTCATGACTGAACTACCTCACCGTACTTAGCCTCGTGGAGTTATTTGATACTTAACAATTGGCGACGAGTTAAAAATACGAACTTTCACGCAACCATGTCTGTTGGTGAATTGTCTCTTCAGCCTGAGTGTCTGTTATGGCGTTAGAGTGAAAGGAATAAAAACAGAAAATGCTGGAAATCTCAGCAGGACAGGCAGCATCTGTGGAGTGGAAGCAGAGTTGACGTTTCGGGTCGATGACCTTCCGTCAGGACGGGAGAGTGTTCGAAAAGATTTCCAGCATTCTCTGTTTTTATTCCAGATTTCAGCATCCTCAGTACTTTTGCTTTAAGAGTGAAAAGATTTCGTACAAAGTGAGTCCTTTTAACTCCCAACACCTGGGTTTGATTCCAGCCCAGACGTATGCAATAATGTCTCCTCTTACTTCTAGCTTCAAGTGAAGTAAGATTGAAGTGAGACGAGTTTGGGGCAGCCTTAAGCCAGCTCCTGTGGTGATCTGCTCCGGCACAAGCCACAGACTTGGCACAAATTTTGCACAAAATTGGCAATCTCATTCAGGAAGGCCACTTTATTGCAAATCATAATGTTCTCTTGAAGGAGCTACACCTGAAATGCTGAGCTACCTGTTCACCTTCAGGCGTTGACAGATTCATTGACTGAGAAGCTTTGTAGTTCCAGCAATTCTTTGTGGTTTATTTTTTTTGATGTTTGGCCATTATAAGTGCTGGTGAGGGAAGTGCAGAAACAAACACGAAAATAGCAGAAGACTGTGGATCGAGAGTCAAGTTACAGCGATGAGATACTTCTAAGTCAGGACAACATTAGAACATAAGAAATAGGAGCAGGAACCATTTGGCTCTTTGAGCCCACTCCGCCATTCAATAAGATCATGGCTGATCTTCTACCTCACCTCCATCTTCCTGCACTGTCCCCCTATGCCTTGGTTCCCTTGGTATCCAACAATCTAGCGATCTCTGTCTGGAATATACTCAACCTCTGAGCATCCACAGCCCTCTGGGGTAGAGAATTCCAAAGATTATGGGGGCGGGGGGCTTCTTCACGCAGAGGGTTGTGGGGGTCTGGAACTCACTGCCTGAAAGGGTGGTGGATGCAGAAACCCTCACCACATTTAAAAGGTGCTTGGACGGGCACATAAAGTGCCGTAACCTGTAGGGTTACGGACCGAGAGCTGGTAAGTGGGAATAGACTGGATAACCTCTTGTTGGCCAGCACAGGTACGCTGGTAAGTACTGCAGGGAATTGAATACGGCCAGGGTGATCTCCTGGACTAGTTTCGATCGCCTGGATGGGTCAGAGAGGAATTTTCCCAGATTTTTTTTTCCCCAATTGGCCTGGGTTTTTAATCTGGTTTTTGCCTCTCCCAGGAGATCACATGGCTCCGGTTGGGGTGAAATGTAAAATGTTTTAATATAAGGGGTGTCACAGTTGTGTGGGGTGGATTGGTTGGACGATGCTCTTTACCTTTCCGCCATTGTCCATTGTTCGTAGGTTTATATGTAACCTTCAGGGCTGCTGACCGAGGGCCGTGCGGCTCTTTGTCGGCCGGCACGGACACGATGGGCCAAAATGGCCTCCTTTTGCGCTGTAAATTTCTATGTTTCTGTTTACAATCCTTTGAGTGAGGCAATTTCTCCTCATCTCAGTCCTAAATGGCCGACCCCTTATTCTGAGACTGTGACCCCTGGTTCTAGACTCCCCAGCCAGGGGGAAACACCCTCCCTGCATCTACCCTGTCAAGCCCCTTAAGAATTTCATAGGTTTCAATGAGATCACCTCTCAGTCCCCACCACAATGAGAGCCCAGAAATTCACCCGAACTGCACTAACATACAAAACGCCACAAGTCCGAGTCCCCCGCCGCACTCCCCGCCCTCCCCGCAAAAAAAGAAATTATAAGGAGTCACGGGACATGCCTCACATTGACACACAGCATTAACAGGCTGAGGGGTGACCTAATAGAGGTCTTTAAAATGATGAAAGGTTTTGATACAGTGGTCACAGAGAGAGTGTTTCCACTTAACGGGGAAGAGCATAACTAGAGGCCATCAATATAAGATAGTCACCAAGAAATCCAATAGGGGATTCAGAAGAAACTTCTGTACCCAGAGAGTGGTGAGAATGTGGAACTCGCTGCCACAGGGAGTGGTTGAAGCGAATAGTATAGGTGCATTTAAGGGGAGGTTGGACAAGCATATGATGGAGAAGGGAATGGATTTAGATGAGGAAAGATGGGAGGAGGCTCATAAGAACATAAGAAATAGGAGCAGGAGTAGGCCATTTGGCCACTCGAGCCTGCTCCGCCATTCAATGAGATCATGGCTGATCTGATCATGGACTCAGCTCCACTTCCCTGCCCGCTCCCCAGAACCCTTTACTCCCTTATCGCTCAAAAATCTGTCTATCTCCGTCTTAAATATATTCAATGACCCAGCCTCCACAGCTCTCTGGGGCAGAGAATTCCAAAGATTTACAATCCTCTGGGAGAAGAAATTCCTCCTCAGCTCTGTTTTAAATGGGCGACCCCTTATTCTGAAACTATGTCCCCTAATTCTAGTTTCCCCCACGAGGGGAAACATCCTCTCTGCATCTACCTTGTCGAGCCCCCTCAGTATCTTATACGTTTCGATAAGATCACCTCTCATTCTTCTGAATTCCAATCAGTAGAGGCCCAACCTGCTCAACCTTTCCTCATAAGTCAACCCCCTCATCCCCGGAATCAACCAAGTGCTCGAGTGGAGCATAAATGGCGGCATGCGCTGCTTGGGCCGAATGGACTATTCCTGCGCCATCTATCCTCTCCTTAGTGCACATGTTTCTATTTTTGAATGACAAGAGGCAACGTTATAATATTAAACGTATTTAAAACCATGCCCATCTCCCGCTTCTTGGTACCGCATTAGCCCCCGGAGGGATTACTCAAGGTTTTATGTTGTGGCCTCAACCCACCTTTATGCCTGACACAACCACCGTCCCCGTTAAATAAAGACCTGTATCCGGTCAAACCTCAATATTCAGTGCTAAGCAAACAGATCTGAGCAAGATTCTCATTTTTGTGTATCTGCAAGGGCCATGTAACCTGGAATATAACAGAGACCAACGATCAGGGAGTCCAGGGTTATGGGGAGCGGGCAGGGAAGTGGAGTTGAGGCCAGGATCAGGTCAGCCATGATCTCATTGAATGGCGGAGCAGGCTCGAGGGGCCGAATGGCCCACTCCTGCTCCTATTTCTTATGTAACAAATTGTATAAATTTCGCGAAACAGTTCAGAGGGCATGAGTTCAAATCTTACTGCCTCACTTGAATTCAGTTTAAAACATCTAGAAATAAAAGGCTGGTGTAATGTATGGCCCTGTGAGTATGCTCACAGGTTGGTAGAGCTGTTGCATTGTGAGTGGCTTAGCCAGTCATGTGATGTTCACAAGACTCAATAAAACCCCAACCAGTTGGGTCCATGTCATCCACGATGAGGTATGCAGTAGTGAGCCTAGTGGATGAACTGTTAATGTGTAGTATGATTGTTAAACCTTTGTTAATAAACCAACTAGTTCTTAATAACAATGTGTTGCTGTGAATTCTTAAGCAAAGAACCCATGAGGCAAATACATTACAGCTGGCATCAATAAACGTGACCATGAAGCCATTGGACTATTGTAAAAACCCAACTGGTTCACTAATGTCCATTAGAAAGAAAGATTTGCATTTATATAGCGCCTTTCACAACCTCAGGACATCCCAAAAGTGCTTCACAGCCCATGAATTACTTTTGGAGTGCAGTCACTGTTGTAACCTAGGAAACGCAGCAGGCAATTTGCGCACAGCAAGCTCTCACAAACAGCAATGCGATAATGACCAGATTATCTGGGGTTTTTTTTTGATGATATTCTGTATTGGTACAGGATACTAGAAGGAAGGAAATCTGTCATCCTTGCCCAGTCTGGGGCTATACGTGACTCCAGTCCCACGCCAACATGGCTGCCTCTTAACTTCCCTCCGAAGTGCCCTCGCAAGTCACTCAATTGTATCAAAACCGCTCACGGTGGTTCCATGATGTGGTTCACTGCCACCTTCTCAAATGTAACTAGGGGGATGGCCAATGAATGCCAGCCTTGCCAGCATAGAAAGATAGAAAATAGGTGCAGGAGTAGGCCATTCGGCCCTTCGAGCCTGCACCGCCATTCAATTAGATCATGGCTGATCATTCCCTCAGTACCCCTTTCCTGCTTTTTCTCCATACCCCTTGATCCCTTTAGCCGTAAAGGCTATATCTAATTCTCTCTTGAATATATCCAATGAACTGGAATCAACAACTCTCTGCAGTCGGGAATTCCACAGGTTAACAACTCTCTGAGTGAAGAAGTTTCTCCTCATCTCAGCACCCACATCCCGAGAATGAATACAAAAAAATAAAATTTCTATTTTTTTTGAAAGAAGGAGGTTCATTTTAACCATGGGGCGATGATGTGAAATGGGTGATATCAAATTGGCACACTGTTTTACACCCTGTCCAATTATCCATAATCCATTGACTTCAAAGTAAAAATGATCAATTTGGAGCAATTCGTTACTTGCGAAGCAGTTTCAGGTGTTAATGTGAAATGTGATACTGCGCTTATATAATCTGTGTGTGATGAGGGCATGGACAGCTGTCATAGCTTCCTCCTGACTGGACCCACTTTGTAAACCACAAAGTTCTCCTGAAAGCTTGGGCATGCCTTCGCTGCGCGGAACTGTCCTGGAAATGTGGCTCAAACACGCAAAAACGCTTTTTTTAACTGTGTGAGTGTGTGTGTGTGTGAGTGTGTGAGTGTGTGTGAATGTGTGTGTATATGTGAGTGTGTGTGTGTGTGTGTATGTGAGTATGTGAGTGTGTGTGTGTATATGTGAGTGTGTGAGTGTGTGAGTGTGTGTGTATGACTGTATGTGTGTGAGTGTGTGTGTCTATGTGAGTGTGTGTGTGTGTGTGTATGTGTGAGTGTGTGTGTGTGTGTGTATGTGAGTGTGTGAGTGTGTGTGAATGTGTGTGTATATGTGAGTGTGTGTGTGTGTGTGAGTATGTGAGTGTGTGAGTGTGTGTGTGTATATGTGAGTGTGTGAGTGTGTGTGAGTGTGTGTGTGTGACTGTATGTGTGTGAGTGTGTGTGTCTATGTGAGTGTGTGTGTGTGTGTATGTGTGAGTGTGTGTGTGTATGTGAGTGTGTGAGTGTGACTGTATGTGTGTGAGTGTGTGTGTCTATGTGAGTGTGTGTGTGTATGTGTGAGTGTGTGTGTGCGTGTGTGTATGTGTGTGAGTCTGTGTGTGTATGTGAGTGTGTGTATGTATGTGAGTGTGTGTGTGAGTGTATGTATGTGTGAGTGTGTGTGTGTGAGTATGTGTGTGTGAGAGTGTTTGTGTGAGTGTGTGTGAGTGTGTGTGTGTGTGTGACTGTATGTGTGTGAGTGTGTGTGTCTATGTGAGTGTGTGTGTGTGTGTATGTGAGTATGTGTGTGAGTGTGTGTGAGTGTGTGTGTGTGAGTGTATGTGTGTGAGTGTGTGTGTGTATGTGAGTGTGTATGTGTATGAGTGTGTGTGTGTGTATGTGAGTGTGTGAGTGTGTGTGTGTGACTGTATGTGTGTGAGTGTGTGTGTCTATGTGAGTGTGTGTGTGTGTGTATGTGAGTGTGTGTGAGTGTGTGTGTATGTGAGTGTGTGTGAGTGTGAGTGTGTGTGTATGTGAGTGCGTGTGTGATTGTGTGTGAGTGTGTGTGTGAGTGTATGTGAGTGTGTGTGTGAGTGTATGTGTGTGTGAGTGTGTGTGTGTGAGTGTATGTGTGTGTGAGTGTATGTGTAAGTGTGTGTGAGTGAGTGTATGAGTGTGTGTGTGTGTGTGAGTGTGTGTGTGTGTGTGTGTGTGTGAGTGTGTGTGTGAGAGTGTGTGTGAGTGTGTGTGTGAGTGTGTGTGTGAGTGTGTGAGACTGTGAGTGTGTGAGTGTGTGAGACTGTGAGTGTGTGAGACTGTGAGTGTGTGAGTGTGTGAGACTGTGAGTGTGTGAGACTGTGAGTGTGTGAGTGTGTGAGACTGTGAGTGTGTGAGACTGTGAGTGTGTGAGTGTGTGAGACTGTGAGTGTGTGAGACTGTGAGTGTGTGAGTGTGAGTGTGTGAGTGTGTGAGTGTGAGTCTGTGTGATTTTGCTGCCTTGAGAAGCAGTCTGTGAGTTGGGGACTGGAAGGAAGGGTCTACGCATTTCTCTGCTTCCTGCCTGTTTGAAGTTTCCTAATGGTTTGCACACTCAACATCTGTTACCGAGCAGCAGACGGCAACTAATTACCGCTTTTAGCAGGGCTGGGCAGCGTGAGAACCAAAGGGTGGGACTGAGGTCGAAGGCAGAAACCTTTAAAAAATAAAATGGAAAAGAAAGTCAGCAGAAGGGGAGGAAGCTGGCGACGGCCGTGGGCAGAGACAGACTGGCCTGAGCTGGGACACTCACTGATTGAGGCTGAGCTAATCTGATCCAAGCAAGGCTAAACATTCGTTCCGACTACAAACCGATCACATCCAAGTGAACGTGAGGTATTAATCCAAACTAAGCGTTACCATAGAAATGATGCTGCAGTTTCCTCAATTGGATTCCATGGATAGTAATTCGGAAATGGGAACATTCGCAGACATAGGCTTATCGCATTTGTGTGATCGTCTCTGTATGCTATTTTAACACGGGCACTGCATTTCTTTTATAAGTGAATGTGTTGATTTCAAGGGGGATTCGAATACGAAGGGGAAGTTGTAAAGAGCCTTGGTCAGACCCCGTCAGGACTGACTGCATTCAGTTCCAGGCACCACAGTTCAGCAACGATATATTGGCCTTTATTATTATTGAAATGGGGAGAGATTGCAAAGTGCTGCAGTACAGAGGGACCTGGAGGTCCTTGTGCATAAACACAAAAAGTTAGTCTGCAGGTACAGCAAGTGATCAGGAAGGCCAATGGAATGTTGGCCTTTATTGCAAGGGGGATGAGTATAAAAGCAGAGAAGTCCTGCTACAACTGTACAGGGTATTGGTGAGACCACACCTGGAGTAACTGCGTACAGTTTTGGTCTCCTTACTTAAGGAGGGATATACTTGCATTGGAGGCAGTTCAGAGGTGAACTCGGTTGATTCCTGAGATGAAGGGATTGTCTTATGAGGAAAGGCTGAGCAAGTTGGGCCTGTACTCATTGGAGCTTAGAAGAATGAGAGGTGATATTGAAACGTATAAGATTCTGAGGGGGGCTTGACAGGGTAGATGCACAGAGGACGTTTCCCCTCATGGGGGAATCTAGAACTAGGGGACATAGTTTCAGAATAAGGGGCTGCCCATTTAAAACAGAGATGAGGAGGAATTTCTTCTCTCAGAGGGTCGTGAGTCTTTGGAATTCGCTACCCCAGAGAGGTGAGGAGGCTAGATCATTGAATATATTTAAGGTGGAGATAGACAGATTTTTGAATGATAGGGGAGTAAAGGGTTATGGGGAGCAGGCAGGGAAGTGGAGTTGAGTCCAAGATCAGATCAGCCATGATCTTATTGACTGACGGAGCATCAATCGGTGAGGGTTCAGGTGAGCGGGCATTTAAAAAGTCAAAGAGCAAGGAGAAGGCAATAGAGCAGGGTAGCACTGGGGGAAATGAAAACCAGCGTGACAGGAAGGGACAGAATGTAGAAACATAAGAATGTATCAGAAACTGGGGCCATAGTAGGGAAAAATGGTAAAAAAAATAAAAAATTTTAAGCTCTTTATCTGAATGCATGCAGCATTGGTAACAAAATAGATAAGTTGACAGCACAAATAGTTACAAATGGGTATGATCTGATCGTCATTACAGAGACGTGGTTGCAAGGTGACCAAGGCTGGGAACTAAACATTCAGGGGTATTTGACAATTCGGAAGGACAGACAGAAAGGAAAAGGAGGTGGGATAGCTCTGTTAATAAAGGATGGGATCAGTGCGTTCGTGAGAAAAGATATTGGCTCAGAAGATCAAGATGTTAAATCAGTTTGGGTGGAGAGAAGGAATAATAAGGGGGAAAAGTCACTGGAGGGCGCAGTCTATAGGCCCCCCAACAGTAGCTACACTGTTGGATGGAGTATAAATCAATAAATAATGGAGGCTTCTAAAAAAGGAACACAATAACCATGGGTGATTTTAATCTTTATATTGATTGGGCAATCAAATTGACCAAGATAGCCTTGAGGAAGAGTTCATAGAGTGTATCTGGGATAGTTTCCTTGAACAGTACGTTGCAGAAACAGGTGGCAGGCTATCTTAGAGCTGGTACTGTGTAATGAGACAGGATTAATAAACAATCTCTGAGTAAAGGATCCTCTAGGAATGAGTGACCATAACATGGTTGAATTTCAAATTCTGTTTGAGGGTGAGAAAGTTGGATCTCAAACCAGTGTCCTAAGCTTAAACAAAGGAAACTACAAAGGTATGAAGGCAAAGTGGACTGGGAAAATAGATTAAAGTGTGGGACAGTTGTTGAGCAGTGGCAGACATTTAAGGAGATATTTCATAACTCTCAACAAAAATATATTCCAATGAGAAGGAAAGATTGTAAGAGAAGGGATAATCATCCGTGGCTAACTAAGGAAATAAAGGATAGTATCAAATTGAAAACAATGGCATACAAAGTGGCCAAGATTAGTGGGAGGCCATAGGGTTGCGAAGCTGTTAAAAACCAGCAAAAAACGACTAAAAAAAAATAATAAAGAGAGGGAAGATAGATTATGAAAGTAAACTAGCAAGTAATATAAAAAGATAGTAAGAGTTTCAACAGGTATATAAAAAGAAAAAGAGTGGCTAAAGTAAATGTTGGTCCCCTAGAGGATGAGACTGGGTAATTAATAAATGGGAACAGGGAAATGGCAGAGACATTGAACAAATATTTTGTATCGGTCTTCATGGTAGAAGACATGAAAAACATCCCAATAATGGATAATCAAGGGGCTATAGGGAGGAAGGAACAATCACTATCACTAAAGAAGTAGTACTCGGTAAAATAATGGGACTAAAGGTGGACAAATCCCCTGGACCTGATGGCTTGTATCCTCGGGTCTTAAAAAAAGTGGCTGCAGAGATAGTGGATGCATTGTTTGTACTCGACCAAAATTCCCTGGGTTCTGGGGCGGTCCCAGCGATTGGAAAACTGCAAATGTAATGCCCCTATTTAAAAAAGGAGGCAGACAGAAAGCAGGAAACTATAGACCAGTTAGCCTAACATCTGTCATTGGGAAAATGCTTGAGTTCATTGTTAAGGAAGCAGTAGCAGGACATTTGGAAAAGCATAATTCAGTCAAGCAGAGTCAGCAGGGTTGGAAATCATATTTGACAAATTTGCTGGAGTTCTTTGAGGATATAATGAGCAGGGTGCATAGGGGGGAACCAGTGGATGTGATGTATTTGGATTTCCAGAAGCCATTCGATAGAGAGCTGTGGCAGCTGGTCACTGAATATATTTAAGGCGGAGATAGACATATTTTTGAGCAATAGGGGAGTAAAGGGTTATGGGGAGCGGGCAGGAAAGTGGAGCTGAACCCAAGATCAGATCAGCTATGAAATTATTAAATGGAGGAGCAGGCTCGAGGGGCCAAATGGCCGACTCCTGCTCCTATTTCTTATCAATAGGATCAGCAGATGAATCATTTACCAATTAGGTCACTGAGGGAGCCTGACAAAATTACTCTGCCAGTCACCAAGCACCATCTACCCAGAGGAGCGAGAGTTAGCACCAACTCAAAGTGCTGGGGTATAACCTAATCTTGTCAGCCGTGGCTCAGTGGGTAACACACTGGCCTCTGAGTCAGAAGGTTGTGGATTCAAGTCCCACTCCAGGAACTTGAGCAGATAAATCTAGGCTGACACTCCCAGTGCAGTGCTGAGGGAGTGCTGCACTGTCGGAGGTGCTGTCTTTTGGATGAGATGTTAAACCAAAGACCCTGTCTGCTCTCAGATGAATGTGAAAGATCTTATGGCACTATATCTAAGAAGAGCAAGGGAGTTCCCCCTGATGTCCTGGGCCAATATTCATCCGTCAATCAACATAACGGAAACAGATTATCTGGTCATTATCACATTGCTGTATGTGGGAGCTTGCTTGTGCACAAATTGGCTGCCACGTTTCCCACATTACAACAGTGACTACACTCCAGTGGGCTGGTGGTCGTGAAAGATGCTATATAAATTGCAATTCTTCTTTTTCTTTCTATTTTAGCGCAGAGAAACAGGGTTCGGAAATCATCTGGGCAGTAAAAAGGATGATGTATTGACCTGATGTTGCCAGTAGCGAAATAGACGGTGTTGTGAAATGGGCAACACCAGGCAAGCAAATCCTGGCAAGACCAGTTCGAGCATGTGAAACTCTGAAACTCTTCTGCCTACACAACACGAGATCAATCAAAGTGACAGATTGCAGTGCGTTGTGCCATGAACAGCAACAATTTACATTTACATAGCATCTTTAATGTAGCAAAATATTCCAAGGCGTTTCCCAGGAGCATTTTCAGAGACGTTTGACAGCGATCCCCCAGAGTAAATATTCGGACATGTGGGCAAAAGCTTGGTAAAAGCCATAGGTTTTAAGGAGGAGAGAGAGGTAGAGAGGGGAAGAAGTTTTGAGAGGGAATTCCAGAGCTTAGGGGCCAAGGCCGCTGAAGGAACGGCCACCAATACAATACCTACCCAGGCTGAAAATACATGACAGTCATAAAAAACTGCTGCAGAAAGTAAACATCCAGATTGCCAGAAGTAACACATTTTCGATTGGTGCTGGACGTTGGAGCGATGGAAGTCAGGGCTGGACAAGAGGCCAGAGATGAAGGAGCGCAGAACTCTCAGAGGGTTGTAGAGTTGGAGGAGGTCACAGAGATAGGGAGGAGTGAGGCCTTAGAGGGATTTGAACACAGGATGATAATTTTAAATTTGAGGGGTTGCTGATCATAAAGATCCCTCAATCTACTACTACGGGTGATCTGGTCATGATCGTGTTGCTCTTTGTTGGATCTTGATGTGCACAAATTGGCCCCTGTAATGTACGCACCTGTGAGCATTTGCGCAGTGGCAGTATCATAGCCAATGAGGTTTAACCGAGGCGCGATTATTGCTTGTTGAAAACTTTTCCCAATACCCTGCTATGACGACTTGAAAAATAGCTGGCAATGGCAATTTTTGATAGTCTCTGCGAAAAAAAAATACAAAAATAGTTGTAGAGCTGTTGAGTTGCGAGTGACTTAGCCAGACTCAATAAAACCCCAGCCAGTTGGGTCTCGGTCATCCACAATGAGGTATGCAGTTGTGAGCCTGGTGGGTGAACTGGTAATGTGTAGTGTGATTGTTAAATCTTTGTAAATAAACCAACTAGTTCTTAACAACAATGTGTTGTATTGAATTCTTAAGCAAAGAACCCATGAAGCAAATACATTACAGACGCCGCATTTCCTACATTAGAACAGTGACTGCACTTCAAAAATACTTCATTGGAACGCTGGCCTGTATTTCACCAGCCCTACTGCTCACTAACTAAGTCCAATTGGGAGATTGCAACTATGAGGAAAGGGTGAACAGTTTGAAGATTTTTTCTTTAGAAGAGAGAAGACTTTGAGGTGATCCAACAGCAGTCTTTCCAATTATGAAAGTGTTGGACAGTGTAGATGCGGAGAGAATGTTTCCACTTGTGGGAGAATCCAAAATTAGGGGCCATGAATACAAGGTAGTTAATGAATAATCCAATAGGGAAATGGGGATTAATTTCTTCACTCAGAGAGTGATGGGAAGATGGAACTCGTTACATAAGAACATAAGAAATAGGAGCAGGAGTAGGCCATTTGGCCCCTCGAACCTGCTCTGCTATTCAATAAGATCATGGCTAATCTGATCATGGACTCAGCTCCACTTCCCCGCCCGCTCCCCATAACCCTTTACTCTCTTATCGCTCAAAAATCTGCCTATCTCCGCCTTAAATATATTCAATGACCCAGCCTCCACAGCTCTCTGGAGCAGAGAATTCCATAGATTTACAAACCTCTGAGAGAAGAAATTCCTCCTCATCTCGGTTTTAAATAGATGGCCCCTTATTCTGAAAATATGTCCCCTAGATTTAGTTTCCCCCATGAGTGGAAATATCCTCTCTGCATCCAACTTGTCCAGCCCTCTCATTATCTTATATGTTTCAATAAGAACACCTCTCATTCTTCTGAACTCCAATGATTACAGGCCCAAACTACTCAATCTATCTTCATAAATCAACCCCCTCATCGCCAGAATCAACCGAGTGAACCTTCTCCGAACAGCCTCCAAAGCAAGAATATCCACACTTGATCAGTTCCGCTGGGCAGGCCACATTGTCCGCATGCCAGGCACAAGACTCCCAAAGCAAGCGTTCTACTCGGAACTCCTTCACGGCAACCGAGCCAAAGGTGGGCAGAGGAAACGTCACAACGACACCCTTAAAGCCTCCCTGAAAAAGTGCAACACCCCCACCGACACCTGGGAGTCCCTGGCCAAAGACCGCCCTAAATGGAGGAAGAGCATCCAGGAGGGCGCTGAGCACCTCGAGTCTCGTCGCCAAGAACATGCAGAAATCAAGCGCAGGCAGCGGAAAGAACGTGCGGCAAACCAGTCCCACCCTCCCTTACCCTCAACGACTATCTGTCCAGGGACTGTGGCTCTCGTATTGGACTGTTCAGCCACCTAAGGACTCATTTTAAGAGTGGAAGCAAGTCTTCCTCGATTCTGAGGGACTGCCTATGATGATGATGATCCTTCCTTAAGTACGGAGACCAAAACTGCACGCACTTACCAAAGGAAGTGGTTGAGGCAAATAGCTGAGATGATTTGTAAAGGAAACTAGAAGAGTACATGAGAGCAAAGGGAAGAGAAAGATATGCTGAAAGGCTGAGATGAGGCAGATGGAATGGGAGGAGACTGGTGTGAAGCATAAACACCGGCACAGGCTAGTTGGATCAAATGGTTTGTTTCTGTGCTGTACATTCCATGGGCTGGATTTTCAGTCTTCTGCCATCGCTCTCAGCGTCGCGGAAGGGCAGCAATGGCGGCGGATAACACTTGCGCCAGGGTGTCCCGCTTCCCGCGCGCCGCCGGGATATTTGGGGCTGGTATCGACGGGGCGCGGAGCATTACCGCCCGGGTGAGTATATTTCAACGAGGGGACATAGTCAAAGAATAAGGGGCCACCCATTTAAAGCTGAGCTGAGGAGAAATTTCTTCTCTTAGAGGATTGTAAGTCCATGGAATTCGCTGCCTCAGAGAGCTGTGGAAGCCCGGACATTGAATATAATTTAAGGCGGAGATAGACAGATTTTCAGCGATGAGGGAGTAAAGGGTTAATGGGGAGCGGGCAGGGAAGTGGAGCTGAGCCCAAGATCAGATCAGCCATGATCTTATTGAATAGCGGAGCAGGCTCGAGGGGCCAAATGGCCGACTCCTGCTCCAATTTCTTACGTTCTTATGTTCTTGTGGGAGAGGAGAGCCGGTGTGGAAATACCTCTGGTTGCGACACCGTCTCGCTATTTGGATCGCGCCCGCTCCGTAGCGCTCTGTAACGCGCCCTGCTTGGAACACCAGCGAAAGCTGCCGTTACGGGCTGTAACCGTCCGCAGTAAGCGAAGAAACGTCTCCCTCAGGTCAGCGGGATTGCTTTCATGTTTGCCATTTATGTTGGGGTCGGGTCAGTAATGAATCGGGAATGTGTTTGTTGGGGGTTTTTTTTCACGTTTTTTTTTTTCCTCCACAGGAGCCTCTCTCAGGGCACTCCCAGGCCAGCTGTTCACCTCGGGGTTTTCGCACGCTCAGCCGGGCCTCGCGCCCCGAAAGAGGTGTGCAACACCTCCCTTAGCGCCCCGCTCCGAACTCCGGGCCCAGCTGATGAATTTTGTGACGGCAGACACCAACCATTTGCCGGATCAAAATGAATATCGCTCCGCCCGTGTTAATGCCGCGACTGAGTTTCTCCCCCCGTGCAATTCATTGCGTCGTTGTTGCACCTAAACAATGGCAGTGGAGGTGAAGTCAAAAGTATGGCATCTTCTGGTCCGCAGGTCCCAGTACCTACACCAGGGGACCGAAATCGCCCCTCCCGATAAGGCCTGAAAGCGGCAGCGACAACGGGGCGTGGGGAATGGTCACTGACTTGCCAACATTTTGTAAATCGCGACCCATGCAAGCAGAGAAAAACTTCCAAAAACGGACGATGGACCTCGTTTCGTGCGGAGGTGAATTTCTACCCCCAAACCCCACCCCATCCTCCCCCGCGACCCGGTGTCTTGCCTTCGCCTTCTACCCCTTGGCTTGCTCATGAAAATAAGAACATAAGAAATAGGAGCACGAGTTGGCCATCCAGCCCCTCGAGCCTGCTCCGCCATTTACTAAGATCATGGCTGATCTGATCATGGACTCAGCTCCACTTTCCTGCCCGCTCCCCTTATTCCGTAGAGTACAGTAGACACCTCAATTCGCTGGAGAAATACCACCAATGATGTCTGCACAAGATCCTACAAATCCACTGGGAGGCCAGACGCACCAACATTCGCGTCCTCGACCAGGCCAACATCCCCAGCATTGAAGCACTGACCACACTTGATCAGCTCCGCTGGGCGGGCCACATTGTCCGCATGCCCGACACGAGGCTCCCAAAGCAAGCGCTCTACTCGGAACTCCTTCACAGCAAACGAGCCAAAGGTGGGCAGAGGAAACGTTACAAGGACACCCTCAAAGCCTCCCTGATAAAGTGCAACATCCCCACCGACACCTGGGAGTCCCTGGCCAAAGACCGCCCTAAGTGGAGGAAGTGCAACCGGGAGGGTGCTGAGCACCTCGAGGCTCATCGCCGAGAGCATGCAGAAAACAAGCGAAGGCAGCGGAAGGAGCGTGCGGCAAACCAGACTCCCCACCCTCCCTTTCCTCCAGCCACTGTCTGTCCCACCTGTGACAGAGACTGTAATTCCTGTATTGGACTGTACAGTCACCTGAGAAATTATTTTAAGAGTGGAAGCAAGTCTTCCTTGATTCCGAGAGACTTCCTATGATGATGGTGATTCCCTGATCACTCAAAATCTGTCTACCTCCGCCTTAAATATAGTCAATGCCCCAGAGGAGATTTACTAGAATACCAGACCATAGGAACATAAGAAGTAGGAGCAGGAGTAGGACATTTGGCCCAATGAGCCTGCTCTGCCATTTAATAAGATCATAGTTGATCTGATCATGGACTCAGCTCCACTTCCCTGCCCACACCCTTATCCCCTTATCGTTTAAGAAACTGTCTATCTCCGCCTTAAATATATTCAATGACCCAGCCTCCACAGCTCTCTGAGGCAGCGAATTCCAAAGATTTACAACCATCTGCGAGAAGAAATTCCTTCTCATCTTAATTTTAAATGGGTGGCCCCTTATTCTAAGATTATGCCCCCTAATTCTAGCCTCCCCTATCAATGGAAACATCCTCTCTGCATCCACCTTGTCGAGCCCCCTCATGATCTTATATGTTTCAATAAGATCACCTCTCGTTCTTCTGAACTCGAATGAGTAGAGGCCCAAACTACTCAATCTATTTTCATAAGTTAACCCCCTCATCTCCGGAATCAAGCTAGTGAACCTTCTCTGAGGGAAATGAATGTGGAAATCGCGGAGGTACTGGCCATAATCTTCCAATCCTCCTTAGATAGGGTGCCAGAGGACTGGGGAATTACAAATGTTGCACGCTTGTCAAAAATCTGTCTATCTCCATCTTAAATATATTCAATGACACAGCCACCACAGCTCTCTGAGGCAGAGAATTCCACAGATTTACAACCCCCTGAGAGAAAAAATTTCTCCTCATCTCAGTTTTAAATGGGGCCCGAGGAGAGAGGGAGAGAGGGAGATAGAGACGGTGTACAATGGCTGGTGCTCACCTGCCTGCCCACCCGGTTGTTGTGGAGCCTCATGCGGGAGTGGATGTCCTTGTAGGTTTCCCGGGAATCCAGGAAGTCCCTGGAGAACTTGTCGCCGTACTCCACGTCGGGGCTACACCCCCCCCACTCCCAAGAGTCCTGGGGTCCCGGCAGGTCTCCGGGAAGGGGCTCCAGCACGCCGTGTACCATGCCCTTGCCCCGGTTCAGGGCCTCCAGCTGGAGCCGGTTGAGCTTGAGCCGGAAAGCCTCCTCGTCGCCCCGGCGCTTGTCGTCGCAGCTGCAGGCCTTCAGCTTCCCCAGGCTGCAGGCGTTGGAGACGGCGTGAACCACCCCCGCGGCCGCGATGGCGTAGGCGTAGGCGCTCTCCTTGAAACCTGCGCACACACACCAAAAAACAGAGCAAGGGGGGGGGGCCATTAGAACAGTTTACACAGAGACTCATAGAGATTCACCAAGCTCATGGTCTACAGGGCTGCAGTAATACTCGCCCTCCTGTATGACTCAGAGACGTGGACCATGTACAGTAGACACCTCAAGTCGCTGGAGAAATACCACCAACGATATCTCCGCAAGATCCTACAAATCCCCTGGGAGGACCAATGTTAGCGTCCTCGACCAGGCCAACATCCTCAGCATCGAAGCACTGACCACACTTGATCAGCTCCGCTGGGCGGGCCACATTGTCCGCATGCCGGACACGAGACTCCCAAAGCAAGCGCTCTACTCGGAACTCCTTCACGGCAAACGAGCCAAAGGTGGGCAGACAAAACGTTACAAGGACACCCTCAAAGCCTCCCCGATAAAGTGCAACAGCCCCACCAACACCTGGGAGTCCCTGGCCAAAGACCGTCCTAAGTGGAGGAAGTCCATCCCGGAGGGTGCTGAACACCTCGAGTCTCGTCGCCGAGAGCATGCAGAAAGCAAGCGCAGGCAGCGGAAGGAGCGTGCGGCAAACCAGACTCCCCACCCACCATTTACTCCAACCACTGTCTGCCCCAGGGACTGTGGCAGGGACTGTGGTTCTCGTGTTGGACTGTTCAGCCACCTGAGAACTCATTTTAAGAGTGGAAGCAAGTCTTCCTCGATTCCAAGGGACTGCCTATGATGATGATGAGGATGATGATGACATTCCAGCTCTTGGTCGGTAGCCCTGTAGGTCTTACAGGAGAAGAGAGAGAGAGAGAGAGAGAGAGGGAGTTCCAGTGCGTAGGGCCTGGCCGCCAATGGTGGGGCGATGAAAATCGGGGATGCGCCATCGGCCAGATTTGGGGAAGTGCCGAGATCTCGGAGAGTTGTGGGAGGTGACAGAAATAGGAGAGGATTTTAATCTCTCCAACATCGGTGGCTGTGCCTTCAGCTGTACAGGACTGGAGCTCTGGAATTCCCTCCCAACCGTCTCCGCCTCTCCAATTCTCTCTCCTCCTTAAAATCTAGTCTCTCATATGCGGTAATACCCTCTTATGTTGCTCGTGTCAAATTGTGCCTGATTACGCTCCTGTGAAGCGCCTTGGGACATTTTACAACTTTAAAGTCGCTATATAAATCCAAGTTACTGATCATCGAATCACAGAAATTTACAGCGCGGAAGGAGGCCATTTCGGCCCATCGTGTCCGTGCCGGACGACCAAGAGCTACCCAGCCTAATCCCACTTTCCAGCTCTTGGTCCGTAGCCCTGCAGGTGACGGCACTTCAAGTGCACATCCAAGTACTTTTTAAATGTGGTGAGTGTTTCTGCCTCTACCACCCTTTCAGACCCCCACCACCCTCTGGGCGAAGACATTTCCCCTCAAATCCCCTCTAAATCTCCTCTAAATCTCCTATCCATTACTTTAAATCTATGCCCCCTGGTTATTGACCCCTCTGCTAAGGGCAGCAGGTCTTTCCTATCCACTCTATCCAGGCCCCTCATAATTTTATACACCTCAATCAGGTCTCCCCTCCGCCTCCGCGGTTCCAAAGAAAACAGACCCAGCATCTCCAATCTTTCCTCATAGCCAAAATTCTCCAGTCCAGGCAACATTCTTGTAAATCTCCTCTGTACTCCCTCCAGTGCAATCACATCTTTCCTGTAATGTGGTGAACAGAACTGCACGCAGTACTCCAGCTGCGGCCTAACCAGTGTTTTATACAGTTCAAGCATAACCTCCTTGCTCTTATATTCCATGCCTCGACTAATAAAGTATTCCGTATGCCTTCTTAACCATCTTATCTATCTGGCCTGCTACCTTCAGTGATCTGTGGACCTGCACTCCAAGGTCTCATGAGCAGGTTGGGCCTATACTCATTGGAGTTTAGAAGAATGAGAGGTGATCTTATTGAAACATATAAGATTCTGAGGGGGGCTTGACAGGGTAGATGCAGAGAGGATGTTTCCCCTCGTGGGGGAATCTAGAACTAGGGGGCATAGTTTCAGAATAAGGGGTCACCCATTTAAAACAGAGATGAGGAGGAATTTCTTCTCTCAGAGGGTCGTGAATCTTTGGAATTCTCTGCCCCAGAGAGCTGTGGAGGCTGGGTCATTGAATATATTTAAGGTGGAGATAGATTTTTTGAGCGATAAGGGAGTCGCGGGTTATGGGGAGCGGGCAGGGAAGTGGAGTTGAGGCCTGGATCGGATCAGCCATGATCTTATTGAATGGCGGAGCAGGCTCGAGGGGCCGAATGGCCGATTCCTGCTCCTATTTCTTATGTTCTTATGTAACAACCACAACAGCAGCTTGTATTTATATAATAGAAGCAGAAAATGCTGGAAATACTCAGCGGGTCAGGGAGCATCTAGGGAGAGAAACAGAGTTAGCGTTTCAGGTCGATGACCCTTCGAACAGAGAGGTTTAGGCAGGGAGTTCCAGAGCTTGGGGCCCAGGCAACTGAAGGCACGGCCACCGATGTTTGAGCGATTATAATCAGGGATGCTCAAGAGTTGTGACGAAGGCTCATCGACCTGAAATGTTAATGCTGTTTCTCTTCACAGATGCTGCCTGACCCGCTGAGATTTCCAGCATTTTCTGTTTTTATTTCAGATTCCAGCATCCGCAGTATTTTGCTTTTGTACTTGCATTTATGTAGCGCCTTTAACGTAGTGAAAGGTCCTAAACGAGCGTTTTAAGAGAAAACAAATAAATTTGACACCGTGCCACATGAGAAGAAATTAGGGCAGGTGACCAAGAGCTTGGTCAAAGAGGTAGGTTTTAAGGCGCTTCTTAAAGGAGGAAAGAGAGGTAGAGAGGTTTAGGGAGGGAGTTCCAGAGCTTGGGGCCTAGGCAACAGAAGGCACGGCCACCAATGGTGGAGTGATTATAATCAGGGATGCTCAAGAATTTGAGGAACGCAGACATCTCGGGGTGGGGGGGGGGGGGGCAGTTGTGGGGCTGAAGGAGATTACAGAGATAAGGCAGGGCGAAGCCATATATACTTATAAACTTATACGGAAAGAAAAGAAAATGCATTTGTATAGAACCTTTGACGGTCTCAGGAAAGTGTTTTACAGCCAACAGAATACTTCCTTTGAAATGTAGTCACTGTTGTAATGTACAACACAGCAAGCATTTTGTGCACAGCAAGCTCCCAAAAACAGCACCATGATAATGTCCAATGTTCTCTTTAAGCCACGCAGCGTGCTGAAGTTCCCACGCAGCCATTGAGGCAGCTTCTAAATAGAAAAATCGTGTATGTGCAGAGTTGTGAATGGCGCCAAAAAATTCGGGGGAAGGTTGATAATGACCAGATTTTACTGGTGTTGATTGAGGGATAAATATTGGGTTAATGCACCAGGGAGAACTCCCCTGCTCCTTCTTGAGTAGTGCCATGGGATCTTGTACATCCACTCAACTCAGTTTAACATCTCAGCCGAAAGACAGCCCCCTCTGACAATGCCACGCTCCCTCAGCACTGCAGTGGGTGTGTCAGCCTGGATTGTGTGCTCAAGTCCCTGGAGTGGTGCCTAAACCCACAACCTTCTGACTCAGAGGCAAGAGTGCTACCCACTGAACCACGGCTGACACCTAGATACAGCTAACTAGAGAACGGGCTGAGCGATTGACAATAGCAACCATAGCACAGCACTGGGCTCAATGGAGAGCGAGTGAGCCGTACCTGAACAGCGTTGATTGCAATAACACATGGGTGGTCATCAGATAGAGAGACTGACTAACAGAGAGAGAGAGGCACATGCACACAGATCAGCGGAGGAATGGAAGGTGGACCAGCGGTGTGTGAGGGAAGAGAACCTGATTAACCCATGGAGGGTAGTCGATAGATAAGACAAGCAGCTTAGCATAGAGACAGAAAAAGAAAGAGGGACAGATAGATACTCAGACTGTCAAAGAGAAAAGGAGACAGATAGTGAAAGCAGAAATATAGATGACCAGGTGCAAAGAAAAACGGGCAGATAGACAGATAGCGAGAAAGAAGGAAAGATGGACAAATAGATCAGCAATGGAGAGATAGATAATAGATAGATAGACAGAAAGATAGACAGCTTTTAGTTTATTTTTAAACATGCATTGGCTGTTTTCTTTGTTCTTCCAAAATTTTTCTGTTAGAAACATAGAATCATAGAACGTTTACAGCACAGAAGGAGGCCATTCAGCCCATCGAGCTCGTGCCGACTCTCAGCTAGTCCCACTCCCCCGCCCTTTCCTGTAGCCCTGCAATTTTTTTTCCTTCAGGTACTTATCCAACTCCCTTTTTGAAAGCCGTGATTGAATCTGCCTCCACCCTCTCAGGCCGTGCGTTCCACTCGCTGCGTTAAAACGTTTTCCCTCGTGTCGCCTTTGGTTCTTTTGCCAATCACCTTAAATTTGAGACCTCAGGTTCTCGACCCTTCCACCAATGGGAACAGTTTCTCTCTATCTACTCTGCCTCACCTCTACCAAATCTCCTCTCAACCTTCTCAGCTCCAAGGAGAACAACCCCAGCTTCTCCAGTCTATCCACGTAACTGAAGACCCTCATCCCTGGAACCATTCTCGTAAATCTTTTCCGCGCCCTCTCAAAGGCCTTCACATCCTTCCTAAAGTGCGGTGCCCAGAATTGGACATGACACTCCGGTTGAGGCCGAACCAGTGTTTTATACAGGGTCATCATAACTTCCTTGCTTTTGTACTCTGTGCCTCTATTTATGAAGCCCAGGATCCCGTGTGCTTTTTTAACCGCCACCTTCAACAATTTGTGCACATATCCCCCAGGTCTTTCTGTTCATGCACCCCTTTTAGAATTGTACACTTTGGTTTAAATTTCTACACCTCATTCTTTCTACCAAAATGTATCACTTCACACTTTTCTGCGTTAAATTTAATCTGCCACGTGTCAGCCCATTCCACCAGTCCGTCTGTGTCCTCTTGAAGTCTATCACTATCCTCCTCACTGTTCGCTATACTTTTGTGTCATCTGCAGATTTTGAAATAGTGCCCTGCACGCTGACGTCCAAGTCATTAATGTAGATCAAGAAAAGCAGTGGTGCGAGTACCAACCCCTGGGGAACACCACTGTATACCTTCCTGCAGTCTGAAAAACAAGCGTTCCCCACTACTCTCTCTTTCCTGTCACTCAGCCAATGTTGTGGATTTGCCCAGCGTTGGGCTCGGGCTGACTGTGTTGGGTGCGGGACATTCCTGCCCGCTGCCCACGGGAATTCTCCTGCCCAGCACAGTGTCGCCAACCCTGTGGGATTGCCCTGGAGTCTCCTGGACACTGCTACCAGCAAAACACCCAGGAGAAGAATCACAGGGGCTTTATATATTTGTTTCTCTTCTTTATTTATTGATATTGCGAGAGGTGTGGGCGCTGGGTGCGTCAGGAGAAGGGTAATGTCGGGCAATCAATGGCGGGAGGTCATGTGATGACACCGCCAGGAATATGTCCGACCAGAGTTGGCAACCCCTACTTCAGCACCCGCTGCCCCCGTCAGTCATCCCTCAATCGCTGTTGCCGCAACTGTGCAGGGGAAGTGATGGATTGTAGGTATACCTGGCAGCTTCAGGCTGCCAAGAGCCCATGATCTCCAGTCAATTCCAACACGGAGGGGACTATTTCCCCTGAAACAAGGTTGGCCAGCAATTGAGAACTTGGGGGAGGAGGGGGATAGAGAGAGGGGGGGGGTGTGGAGGGGGTAGGGCAGGGGATAGAGAGAGGGGTTGGGGGGGAGCGGGAGGGGATCGAGAAAGGGGTTGGGGGGGAGGGGGATAGAGAGAGGGGGTGGGGGGGAGCGGGAGGGGATCGAGAAAGGGGTTGGGGGGGAGGGGGATAGAGAGAGGGGGTGGGGAGAGGGGGAGGGGGATAGAGAGAGGTGGTGGGAGGGGAGGGGGAGGGTATAGAGAGAGGGGTTGGGGGAGGGGGATAGAGAGAGGGGTGTGGGGGAGGGAGAGGGGGAATAGAGAGAGGTGGTGGGGGGAGGGGGAGGGAAATAGAGAGAGGTGGTGGGGGGAGGGGGAGGGGAATAGAGAGAGGGGTTGGGGGGGAGTGGGAGGGGATCGAGAAAGGGGTTGGGGGGAGGGGGATAGAGAGAGAGGGTGGGAGGGGGAGGAGGGGGATAGAGAGAGGTGGTGGGAGGGGAGGGGGAGGGTATAGAGAGAGGGGTTGGGGGAGGGGGATAGAGAGAGGGGTGTGGGGGAGGGAGAGGGGGAATAGAGAGAGGTGGTGGGGGGAGGGGGAATAGAGAGAGGGGTTGGGGGGAGGTGGAGGGGATAGAGAGAAGGGTTGGGGGGAGGGGCATAGAGAGAGGGGGTGGGGGGAGGGGGGAGGGGGAATAGAGAGAGGTGGTGGGGGGAGGGGGAGGGGATAGAGAGAGGGGTGTGGGGGAGGGAGAGGGGAATAGAGAGAGGGGTGTGGGTGGAGGGGGGGTTAGAGAGAGGTGTTGGGGGAGGGGGAGGGGGATAGAGAGAGGGGTGGAGGGAGGGAGAGGGAGATGGAGAGAGAGGGTGGGGAGGGGGAGGGGGATAGAGAGAGGTGGTGGGGAGGGGGAGGAAGATGGAGAGAGGTGGTGGGGGAGGGGGAGGGAGATAGAGAGAGGTGGTGGGGGGAGAGGGAGGGGGATAGAGAGAGGTGGTGGGGGGGGGGGAGGGGGATAGAGAGAGGTGGTGGGGGGAGGGGAAGGGTACAGAGGAGAGGGGGTGGGGAGGAGGAGGGGGATAGAGAGAGGGGTGTGGGGGGGAGGGCATAGAGAGGGGAGTGGGGGGAGGAGGAGGGGGATAGAGAGAGTTGGTGGGGGGAGGGGAAGGGTATAGAGAGAGGGGGCTGGGAGGGGGGAGGAGGAGGATAGAGAGAGGTGGTGGGAGGGGAGGGGGAGGGTATAGAGAGAGGGGTTGGGGGAGGGGAGAGAGAGGGGTGTGGGGGGGGGAGAGGGGAATAGAGAGAGGTGGTGGGGGGAGGGGGAGGGGGGATGAGAGAGAGGTTGGGGGAGGGGGAATAGAGAGAGGGGTTGGGGGGGAGGTGGAGGGGATAGAGAGAAGGGTTGGGGGGAGGGGGATAGAGAGAGTGGGTGGGGGGGGGGGAGGGGGAGAGAGAGGTGGTGGGGGGAGGGGGGAGGGGATAGAGAGAGGGGTGTGGGGGAGGGAGAGGTGGATAGAGAGAGGGGTGTGGGGGGAGGGGGGGTGGGGGTTAGAGAGAGGTGTTGGGGGGAGGGGGGAGGTGGATAGAGAAAGGGGTGTGGGGAAGGGAGAGGGAGATGGAGAGAGGGGGTGGGAGGTGGAGGGGGATAGAGAGAGGTGGTGGGGGAGGGGGAGGAAGATGGAAGAGAGGTGGTGGGGGAGGGGGAGGGAGATAGAGAGAGGTGGTGGGGGTAGGGGGAGGGGGATAGAGAGAGGTGGTGGGGGGGGAGGGGGAGGGGGATAGAGAGAGGTGGTGGGGGGAGGGGAAGAGTACAGAGAGAGGGGTGGGGAGGAGGAGGGGGATAGAGAGTGGGGTGTGGGGGAGGGGAAGGGGTATAGAGAGAGGGAGTGGGGGGAGGAGGAGGGGATAGAGAGAGGAGTGGGGGGAGGAGGAGGGGGATAGAGAGAGGTGGTGGGGGAAGGGGGAGGGGGATAGAGAAAAGGTGGTGGGGGGAGGGGAAGGGTATAGAGAGAGAGGGGGTGAGAGGGGGAGGAGGGGGATAGAGAGAGGTGGTGGGAGGGGAGGGGGAGAGTATAGAGAGAGGGGTTGGGGGAGGGGGATAGAGAGAGGGGTGTGGGGGAGGGAGAGGGGGAATAGAGAGAGGTGGTGGGGGGAGTGGGAGGGGGATAGAGAGAGAGGTTGGGGGTGGGGGAATAGAGAGAGGGGTTTGGGGGAGGTGGAGGGGATAGAGAGAAGGGTTGGGGGGAGGGGGATAGAGAGAGTGGGTGGGGGGAGGGGGAGGGGGGATAGAGAGAGGTGGTGGGGGAGGGGGAGGGGAGAGAGAGAGGGGTGTGGGGGGATGGAGAGGGGGATAGAGAGAAGGGTGTGGGGGGAGGGGGGGTTAGAGAGAGGTGTTGGGGGGAGGGGGAGGTGGATAGAGAAAGGGGTGTGGGGGAGGGAGAGGGAGATGGGAGAGAGGGGGTGGGGAGGGGAGGGGGATAGAGAGAGGTGGTGGGGGAGGGAGGGAAGATGGAGAGAGGTGGTTGGGAAGGGGGAGGGAGATAGAGAGAGGTGGTGGGGGGAGGGGGAGGGGGATAGAGAGAGGTGGTGGGGGAGGGGATAGAGAGAGGTGGTGGGGGGAGGGGAAGGGTACAGAGAGAGGGGTGGGGGAGGAGGAGGGGGATAGAGAGTGGGGTGTGGGGGGAGGGGAAGGGTATAGAGAGAGGGAGTGGGGGGAGGAGGAGGGGGATAGAGAGAGGTGGTGGGGGAAGGGGGAGGGGGATAGAGAGAAGTGGTGGGGGGAGGGGGGGGATAGAGAGAGGGGGTGGGGGAGGAGGAGGGGCATAGAGAGAGGTGGTGGGGGAGGAGGAGGGGAATAGAGAGAGGTGGTGGGGGAGGGGGGGATAGAGAGAGAGGGTGGGGGAGGAGGAGGGGCATAGAGAGAGGTGGTGGGGGGAGGGGGAGGGGGATAGAGAGAGGTGGTGGGGAAGGAGAAGGGTATAGAGAGAGGGGGTGGGGGGAAGGGGAGGGGGATAGAGATAGGTGGTGGGGGAGGGGAAGGGTATAGAGAGGGGGTGGGGGAGGAGGAGGGGGATAGAGAGAGGTGGTGGGGGAGGGGAAGGGTATAGAGAGAGGTGGGGGGGGAGGGGAAGGGTATAGAGAGAGGGAGTGGGGGGGAGGAGGAGGGGAATAGAGAGAGGGGTTGGGGGAGGGGGGAATTGAGAGAGGGGGTGGGGGGGAGGGGAAGGGTATAGAGAGAGGGGGTGGGGGGAGGGGAACGGTACAGAGAGAGGGGGTGGGGGGAGGAGGAGGGGGATAGAGAGAGGGGTGGGGGGAGGGGGAATAGAGAGAGGGGGTGGGGGAAGGGGGAGGGGGATAGAGAGAGGGGGTGGGGGGAGGGGAATAGAGAGAGGGGGTGGTGGGAGGGGGAATAGAGAGAGGGGGTGGGGGGAGGGGGGATAGAGAGAGGGGGTGGGGAAGGTGGCCTCCTCAACTGCCCCACTGATGCCTAAGGCCTGCCTCGTGGGCCTGTGTGTGGGCGGAGTGCCCACCCATCTGAAACAATCAGGAGGCTGTTGAAATATGAAAATCCAGGTCCTACATCGGCAGACATTGTGTCGGGCACACTCCGCCCAGGCACTAAGCGGCCTCCTTAAAGGAGCCCTCCCCCACAGAAGGTCCGTGTTCCTGCAGGCCCGATCGAGAGACCCCCATCCCTGGAGTCACTCAACCACGCCCCTCCCGCCTCCACGCCTGCCCCTTCGCTAGGCCCCCTCCAACAGGATTGCCTTCATACCCAATACCCCCACCCCACCACTGTTTGAGAGGCCCCCCTCTCCCTGTACCTAAACACCCAACCTGGCCTGCCCCCCCCACCCTATGCCCGTTCGACATGCCCCCCCCCCTTTCCCAGTACCGCCTAAACACCCAACCTGGCCCGCCCCCCCCACCTCGCCCATTTGACATGCTCCCCCATTTTCCACTATCGCCTAAACACCAAACCTGGCACCGCTGCCTCGTCCGTTTGAGAGACCCCCCACTCCCCAGTCTCGCCTAAAAACCCCAACTTACCCCCCCCCCCACCCCACCTGTTTGAGAGGCCCCTCTCTCCCAGTGTCGCCTAAACACCCAAACTGCCCCCACCTCTTCACGCCATCCATTCGAGAAGCCCCCCTCTTTCAGTGTCGCCTAAACACCTAACTTCCCTCATTCCCCCTCAGGCTTGAACTGTCCGTCAGCTCAGCGTGGGAGCCTGCTGATTTCCCCCCCCCCAGTGCCCCCCCCCCACCCGCCCCGCACCACCACCTGCCTTCCAGTACAATCGAGCTTCAGTGGGGTGTCCGATGACACCCGCACCATGCTAATGAGGCGCAGGCCTCTAAATCTCCATCGACTTCCATTTTGAACGCTCCTTCAAAATCTCTCCATGAGCTGCAGGTCTTCATTCAACGCTGTTTCTCAGCTTCCAGCTTTTCCGTGGACAGGGTTAAGAACATAAGGAATAGGAGCAGGAGTCGGCCATTTGTCCCCTCGAGCCTGCTCCGCCACTCAATAAGATCATGACTGATCTGATCATGGACTCAGCTCCACTTCCCTGCCCGCTCCCCATAACCCTTTACTCCCTTATCTCTCAAACATCTGTCTATCTCCGCCTTAAATATATTCAATGACCCAGCCTCCACAGCTCTCTGGGAATTCCACAGATTTACATCTCCTCATCTCAGTTTTAAATGGACGACTCCTTATTCTAAGACTTTGTCCCCTAGTTTTAGTTTCCCCTATGAGTGGAAATATCCTCTCTGCATCCACCTTGTCGAGCCCCCTCATTACCTTCTAAGTTTCAAATATCACCTCTCATCCTTCTGAACTCCAATGAGTAGAGGCCCAACCTACTCAACCTATCTTCATAAGTCAAACCCCTCATCTCCAGAATCAACCGAGTGAACCTTCTCTGAACAGCCTCCCTTAAATACGGAGACCAAATCTGTGCGCAGTACTCCAGGTGTGGTCTCACCAACACCCAGAGGCTAAGGCAATCGTAATAAACTAAATAATTTGTCATGCAAGTTGTGGTTGACGCGAATAGCATCGACGCTTGGTGAGGCCACACCTGGAATACTGCGTGCAGTTTTGGTTTCCATATTTACGAAAAGATATACTTGCCTTTGGAGGCAGTTCAGAAAAGGTTCACTCGGTTGATACCGGAGACGAGGGGGTTGACTTATGAGGAAAGGTTGAGTAGTTTGGGCCTCAACTCATTGGAATTCAGAAGAATGAGAGGTGATCTTATCGAAACGTAGAAGATTATGAGGGGGCTTAACAAGGTGGATGCAGAGAGGATGTTTCCACTGATAGGGGAGAGTAGAACTAGAGGGCATAATCTTAGAATAAGGGGCCGCCCATTTAAAACTGAGATGAGGAGGAATTTCTTCTCTCAGAGGGTTGTTAATCTGTGGAATTTGCTGCCTCAGAGAGCTGTGGAAGCCGGGACATTGAATAAATTTAAGACAGAGACAGACAGTTTCTTAACCGATAAGGGAATAAGCGGTTATGGGGAGCGGGCTCGGGGGACCGTATGGCCTATTCCTGCTCCTATTTCTTATGTTCTTATGTTCTTATGAATAGAAGGACCAATTGATAGAATAGGATGAGAGGAGGCTCAATTGGAGCATAAATGGAGGCATGGACATGTTGGGCCGAAGAGCCTGTTACGATGCTGTACATTCTATGTATTTTAGCATTCACATATAAACCATGTCTGTACTTAAGCAAGCTTCGAAACTATTGAGCTGAAATACTTGTGAGGGGTAGTTTTTTTTATATTCACTCCTGTGATGTGGACGTCACCGGCTAAGGCCGGCATTTATTGCCCATCCCTAATTGCCCTCGAGAAGGTGGCGGTGAGCCGTCTTCTTGAACCGCTGCAGTCCGTGTGGTGAAGGTCCTCCCACAGTGCTGACTTTATCACAGCAGTTTGGTACAACTGAGGTAAAGACGGCAGGTTTCTTTCCCTGAAGGCCATTCATGAACCCAATGGGTTTTTAACGACAATCCAGTAGTTTCATGGCCACCATTACTGATACCAGCTTTTTCTTACAGTTTTTTTTATTTAACTGAATTTAAATTCCCCAGCTGCTGTGGTGGGATTTCAACTCATGTCTATTCAGATTATTAGTCCAGGCCTCTGGATTAATATCCCAGTAACATAACCACTATCCTGCTGTTCCCACAGTAATGAGAGTGATGAAGGCACTAACTCTGCCCATCTCTCCAACAACATAGAGCATTTGAGACGACTATTTGAAGGCAAGGGAGATATAGAGTTATAGTGTCAGCTGTGGCTCAGTGGGTAGCACTCTCACCTTTCAGATTCGATGGTTGTGGGTTCAAGTCCCACTCCAGGAACATGGCTTAGAGGTAGAAAGGATAATGGTTGAAGAATGTTTTTGTGACTGGAAGGATGTTTCCAGTGGGGTTCTGCAGGGCTCAGAACTGGGTCCCTTGCTTTTTTGGCATATGTCAACGATTTAGATTTGAATATAGGGAGTATGATTAAGAAGTTTGCAGATGACACTAAAATTGGCTGTGTAGTTGATAATGAAGTGGAAAGTCATGGGCTGCAGGAGGATATCAATCTACTGGTCAGGTGGGCAGAGCAGTGGCAAATGGAATTTAATTCAGAGAAGTGTGAGATAATGCACTTTGGGAGGTCTAATAAGGAAAGGGTATACACATTAAGTGGTAGGCCACTTAATAGTGTAGATGAACAAAGGGACCTTGGAGTGCTTGTCCACAGATCCCTGAAGGTAGCAGGCCAGGTGGATAAGGTGGTTAAGAAGGCATACGGCATGCTTGCCTTTATTGGCCAAGGCATAGAATAAAGAGCAGGGAGATTATGCTTAAATTGTATAATACTCTGGTTAGGCCACAGCTGGAGTTCTGCATACAGTTCTGGTCGCCGTATTATAGGAAGGACCATGATTGCACTAGAGAGGGGTAGATGAGATTTACTAGGATGCTGCCTGGAATGGAGAATTATAAGAACATAAGAAGTAGAAGCAGGAGTGCTGAGGGAGTGCTATACTGTCGGAGTTGCTGTCTTTCGGATGAGATGTTAAACTGAGGCCCTGTCTGCCCTCTCAAGTGGAATTAAAAGATCCCATGGGCACTATTTCAAAGAAGACCAGGGGAGTTATCCCCGTTGTCCAATATTTATCCCTCAATCAACGTCACTAAAACAGAGTATCTGGTCATTATCACACTGCTGTCTGTGGGAGCTTGCTTGTGCTCAAATTGGCTGCCGCATTTCCTACATTACAACAGTGACTACTCTCCCAAAAGTACTTCATTGGCTGTAAAGCTCTTTGAGACGTCTGGTGGCCATGAAAGGCGCTATATAAATGCAGGTCTTTATAGGGAGAGCACGGGGCTGTGGGATTAGTTTTAGATTGCTCCAGTAAAGAGCGGGTATTCTGCAGTGAGTGTCTCACCTCCTGACTCCCTAAAACCTATGCACCATCGACCATTGACCCAATGGGCCAAATGGCCTGCTTCTGTATTGTACACCTGTGCGGCTCCTTGGTTCTATGCCATTATAACACAAGGGGGATAGAGTATAAAAGCAGAGAAGTCCTGCTACAACTGTACAAGTATTGGTGAGGCCACACCTGGAGTACTGTGTACAGTTTTGGTCTCCATATTTAAGGAAGGATATACTTGCATTGGAGGCTGTTCAGAGAAGGTTCACTCGGTTGATTCTGGAGATGTGGGGGTTGACTTATGAAGATAGGTTGAGTAGTTTGGGCCTATGCTCATTGGAGTTCAAAAGAATGAGAGGTGATCTTATAAGATAATGAGGGGGCTTGACAAGTTGGATGCAGAGAGGATATTTTCACTCAAAGGGGAAACTAAAACTAGGGGACATAGTTTTAGAATAAGGGGCCGCCCATTTAAAACTGAGATGAGGAGGAATTTGTGGAATTCTCAGCCCCAGAGAGCTGTGGAAGCTGGGTCATTGAATATATTTAAGGTGGAGATAGACAGATTTTTGAGCGATAAGGGAGTAAAGGGTTATGGGGAGCGGGCAGGGAAGTGGAGCTGAGTCCATGATCAGATCAGCTATGATCTTACTGAATGGCGGAGCAGGCTCGAGGGGCCAAATGGCCGACACCTGCTCCTATTTCTTATGTTCTTATGATCTTAACATTCACTATTAGAACATAAGGACATAAGAACATAAGAAATAGGAACAGGAGTAGGCCATACGGCCCCTTGAGCCTGCTCCACCATTCAATAAGATCATGGCTGATCTGATCATGGACTCAGCTCCACTTCCCTGCCCGTTCCCCATAACTCCTTATCCCCTTATCATTTAAGAAACTGTCTATTTCTGTCTAAAATTTATTCAATGTCCCAGCTTCCACAGCTCTCTGAGGGAGCGAATTCCACAGATTTACAACCCTCTGAGAGAAGAAATTTCTCCTCATCTCTGTTTTAAATGGGCGGCCCCTTATTCTAAAATCATGCCCTCTAGTTCTAGTCTCCCCCATCAGTGGAAACATCCTCTCTGCATCCACCTTGTCAAGCCCCCTCATAATCTTATACGTTTCGATAAGATCACCTCTCATTCTTCTGAATTCCAATGAATGGAGGCCCAACCTATTCAACCTTTCTTCATAAGTCAACCTCCCTCATCCTCGGAATCAACCGAGTGAACCTTCTCTGAACTGCCTCCAAAGCAAGTATATCCTTTCGTAAATATGGAAACCAAAACTGCACGCAGTATTCCAGGTGTGGCTTCGCCAATACCTTATATAGCTGTAGCAAGACTTCCCTGCTTTTATACTCCATCCTCTTTGCAATAAAGGCCTAGATACCATTGGCCTTCCTGATCACTTGCTGTACCTGCATACTATCCTTTTGTGTTTCATACACTTTGATTTTTTTTTTCTGCCAAAGTGCATGACCTCACACTTTCCAACATTATACTCCATCTGCCAAATTTTTGCCCACTCACTTAGCCTGTCTATGTCCTTTTGCAGAATTTTTGTGTCCTCCTCACACATTGCTTTTCCTCCCATCTTTGTATCATCAGCAAACTTGGCTACGTCACACTCAGTCCCTTCTTCCAAATCGTTAATATAGATTGTAAATAGTTGGGGTCCCAGCACTGATCCCTGCGGCACCCCACTAGTTACTGGTTGCCAAACAGAGAATGAATATTTATCCTGACTCTCTGTTCGTTAGCCAATCCTCTATCCATGCTAATATATTACCCCCAATCCCATGAATTTTTATCTTGTGCAGTAACCTTTTATGTGGCACCTTGTCAAATGCCTTCTGGAAGTCCAAATACATCACATCCACTGGTTCCCCTTTATCCACCCTGTTCGTTACATCCTTAAAGAACTCCAGCAAATTTGTCAAACATGACTTGCCCTTCATAAATCCATGCTGACTCTGCCTGACCGAATTTTGTTTTTCCAAATGTCCTGCTACTGCTTCTTTAATAATGGACTCCAACATTTTCCCAACCACAGATGTTAGGCCAACTAGTCTATAGTTTCCTGCTTTTTGTCTGCCTCCTTTTTTAAATTGGGGCATTACATTTGCAGCTTTCTAATCTGCTGGGACCTCCACAGAATCCAGGGCATTTTGGTAAATTACAACCAATGCATCCACAATTCCTGCCGTTACTTCTCTTAAGACCCTAGGATGCAAGTCATCAGGTCCTGGGGATTTATCTGCCTTTAGTCCCATTATCTTACTGAGTACCACCTCCTTGGTGATTGTGATTATGTTAAGTTCCTTCCCCCCTATAGCCTCTTGACTATCCACTGTCTGAATATTGTTAGTGTCCTCTACCATAAAGACTGATACAAAATATTTGTTCAGAGTTTCTGCCATCTCCATGTTCCCCATTACTAATTCCCCGGTCTCGTCCTCTAAGGGTCTCCATCCAAATAATCTGACTTGTGTCTTCTCAGGTGCTCGTGACCCTGAAGACTGCTTCCGGCACTTTCTGTTTTTAAATTTAGATTTCGGCATTTGCATATTTTATTTATTCTATCTCAGACAGCTACGGTGATACCGAGCTGGAAAGATGCAGACAAAGTTAGAAAGAAGAAAACAAGTAGCGAGACAGAGGAACAGAGCGACACATAATCACATGCGGACATGTTAGATAAACACATAAAGATAGAAAGAAAGATACATACAGGGAGACAGAACAGTAGAATATATTGGCTGTTCCTTCATCGTCGCTGGGTCAAAATCCTGGAACTCCCTCCCTAACAGCACTGTGGGAGCACCTTCACCACACGGGACTGCAGCGGTTCAAGAAGGCAGCTCACCACCACCTTCTCAAGGGCAATTAGAGATGGGCAATAAATGCTGGCCTTGCCAGCGACACCTTTAACGTATGCACCTGTGAGTATGCTCACAGGTTGGTGGAGCTGTTGCACTGTGAGTGGCTTAGCTAGTCACGTGATGTTCACAAAACTCAATAAAACCCCAGTCAGTTGAGTCTCGGTCATCCATGATGAGGTATGCAGTTGTGAGCCTGGTGGATGAACTGGTAATGTGATTGTTAAACCTTTCTTAATAAACCAACTAGTTCTTAATAGCAACATCTTGCTATGAATTCTTAAGCAAAGAACCCATGAAGCAAATACATTACAACGACCACATCCCAGAACGAATAAAAAGAAAAGATACAGAGATGGAAAGAGAGAAAGAAAGAGACAGGCATCATCCAGATAGACGGACAGAAATCGAGAGACTTGTGTACAAAGAGAGATAATTAACTAGAAATAGAAAGGTGTTTGTAGATCGAGATTGTGCGAGGCCCCTTGGGGAGGAGTGACCATAATATGGTAGAATTCTTCATTAACATGGAGAGTGACACAGTTAGTTCAAAGACTAGAGTCCTGAACTTAAAGAAAGGAAACTTCGATGGTATGAAGAAAGACTGGATCGACTCGGCTTATATTCACTGGAGTTTAGAAGAATGAGAGGTGATCTCATAGAAACATATAAAATTCTGATTGGATTGGACAGGTTAGAAACATAGAAACATAGAAAATAGGTGCAGGAGTAGGCCATTCGGCCCTTCGAGCCTGCACCGCCATTCAATGAGTTCATGGCTGAACATGCAACTTCAGTACCCCATTCCTGCTTTCTCGCCATACCCCTTGATCCCCCTAGTAGTAAGGACTACATCTAACTCCTTTTTGAATATATTTAGTGAATTGGCCTCAACAACTTTCTGCGGTAGAGAATTCCACAGGTTCACCATTCTCTGGGTGAAGAAGTTTCTCCTCATCTTGGTCCTAAATGGCTTACCCCTTATCCTTAGACTGTGACCCCTGGTTCTGGACTTCCCCAACATTGGGAACATTATTCCTGCACCTGGTAAAACAGAGAGACAGACTATTATCTGAATGGTGACAGATTGGCTTCCGGGTAAGCAACATCTTGATTTTAAAATTCTCATCCTTGTATTCAAATCCCTCCACTTCTTCAACAGCATCAGGGGGATTTACGAGGACGTTGCCTGGACAGGAGAATTTTAGCTGTGAGGAAAGATTGGATAGGCTGGGTTTGTTTTCTTTGGAACAGAGGAGGCTGAGGGGAGATCTTATTGAGGTGTGTAAATTATAAGGGGCCTTTATTGAGTGGTTAGGACGGACCTAGTTCCCTTAGCAGAGGGATCAACAACCAGGGGGCATAGATTTAAAGTCGTTGGTAGGATATTTAGAGGGGATTTGAGGAGAAATATCTTCACCCAGAGGGTGGTGGGGGTCTGGAACTCACTGCTGAAAGGGTAGTAGAGGCAGAAACCCTCACCACATTGGATGTGTACTTGAAGTGTCGTAACCTACAGGGCTATGGACCAAGAGCTGGAAAGTGGGATTAGGCTGAATAGCCCTTGGTCGGCCGGCACAGACACGATGGGCCGAATGGCCTCCTTCCGTGCTGTAAATTACTGTGATTCTATGATCAGTAACTTGTATTTATATGGCGACTTTAAAGTTGTAAAATGTCCCAAGGCGCTTCACAGGAGCGTATTCAGGCACAATTTGACACGAGCAACATAAGGGGACATTACTGCATATGAGAGACTAGATTTTATGGAGCGTCTTAAAGGAGGAGAGAGAGGTAGAGAGGCGGAGAGGGTAGGGAGGGAATTCCAGAGCTTAAGGCCTCTGCAGCTGAAGGCACGGCCGCCAATGTTGCAGAGATTAAAATCCTTTCATATTTCTGTCACCTCCCACAACTCTCCGAGATCTCTGCACTTCTCCAAATCTGGCCTCTGGCACATCCCCGATTTTTATCGCTCCACCATTGGCGGCCGTGCCTTCAGCCGCCCAGGCCCTAAGCTCTGGAATTCCCTCCCTAAGTCTCTCCGTCTTGCTCTCTCTCTTCTCCTTTAAGACCTACAGGGCTACGGACCAAGAGCTGGAAAGCGGGATTAGGCTGGATAGCTCTTGGTCGGCCGGCGCGGATATGGTGGGCCGAAATGGCCTCCTTCTGTGCTGTAAAATTCCATGATTCTCATCATCATAGGCAGTCCCTCGAAATCGAGGAAAACTTGTTTCCACTCTAAAGGCGTTCTTAGGTGACTGAACAGTCCACTCCGGGAATTACCGTCTCTGTTACAGGTGGGAAAGGGTGGGTGGGGAGTCTGGTTTGCCGCACGCTCCTTCCGCTGCCTGCGCTTGCTTTCTTGCATGCTCTCGGCGACGAGACTCGAGGTGCTCAGCGCCCTCCCGGATGCACTTTCTCCACTTAGGGCGGTCCTTGGCCAGGGACTCCCAGGTGTCGGTAGGGGTGTTGCATTTTAGCATGATTCTAAGACGTTCTTTAACAACTATGCTTTGACAAAGCTTTCGCTCCCCCTGTCCTGACATCGCTTTATGGGGCTCGGTGTCAAACTGTGCCTTGCTTCCACTGCTGTGAAGCGCCTGGGGACGTTTGACGACGTGACAGGCGCTGTATAACCCCAAGTTGTTGTTGTATATCGGCTGGCTATCTGGGAAGTCGGTTCACAGTATGCAGCTGAGAGGGAGCAGTTCCCAGGAACCCCAAGCGGATTTTAGCCTCGCCCGCTGGGTCCTCGTGCTACCTGTCCCAACACGCCCTGCACCTTTCATGTGGAGATAATTATTTAGCAGTGAACCTGGAGTCCGCCAACAGCTGGAGAAGCTCCAAGGAACCGCTGCTGCAAATTAGAACTTGTGCAGCTCAACTTCAAGGACAAGGGAAACGTTAAAAATAAATCTGACACTGCGTGATTCCCCCACTTCTTTTGGAAGAAGCCTTGCGATCAGAACTCAGCTGGAAATAGTGTAGATTCGCATCAACCAATGGTGACGGAGTTGGTCATTGGGTGTGTGTGAGTGCTTTTTGTACGTCAGTGTGTCAGCAATCAAAGGGAGAGAGATTGACACAGGTGGGGTAAAATGAAAGAAAAAAAAAGACTTGTATTTATACAGTGCCTTTCACGCGCACCGGACGCCTCAAAGCGCTTTACAGAGTGTAGGCACTGTTGTAATGTGGGAAACGCAGCAGCCAATTTGCACACAGCAAGCTCCCACAAACAGCAATGTGATAATGACCGGATAATCTGTTTTTTTGTTATGTTGATTGAGGAATAAATATTGGCCCCAGGACACCGGTGATAACTCCCATGCCCTTCTTCAAAATAGTGCCATGGGATCTTTTACGTCTACCTGAGAGAGCAGACGGGGCCTCAATTTAATGTCTCATCCGAAAGACGGCATCTCCAACAATGCAGCACTCCCTCAGTACTGCACCTCCAACAGTGCAGCACTCCTTCAGTACTGCACCTCCAACAGTGCAGCACTCCTTCAGTACTGCACCTCCAACAGTGCAGCACTCCTTCAGTACTGCACCTCCAACAGTGCAGCACTCCCTCAGTACTGCACATCCAACAGTGCAGCACTCCCTCAGTACTGCACCTCCAACACTGCAGCACTCCCCCAGTACTGCACCTCCAACAGTGCAGCACTCCCTCAGTACTGCACCTCCAACAGTGCAGCACTCCCTCAGTACTGCACCTCCAACAGTGCAGCACTCCCTCAGTACTGCACCTCCAACAGTGCGGCACTCCCTCAGTATTGCACCTCCAACAGTGCAGCACTCCCTCAGTACTGCACCTCCAACAGTGCAGCACTCCCTCAGTACTGCACCTCCAACAATGCAGCACTCCCTCAGCACTGCACTGGAGTGTCAGCCTAGATTTACGTGCTCAAGCGCCTGGACTTGAACCCACAACCTTCTGACTCGTTTTGTTGGTGATGGGCCTCTCTAACACTGTCTCTCTTCTTTAAGACGCTCCTTATGATTAAAACCTACCTTATTTGACCAAGCTTTCGCTCATCTATCCTAATATCTCCTTATGCGGCTCAGTGTCAAATATTGTCTGATTACGGTCTTGTGAAGCGCCTTGGAGATGTTTTACAGCGTTAAAGGCGCTATATAAATGTAAGTTCATAGAAGCATGCAATTTGTCCCACTCTCCTCATTTTTACCCATCATCCCTTTTGTCTCTCTAATCTCTCCTGTCTTCCACCCTATCACAGACCTTCCCTTTTGTTCCTTCCCCCCCCCTCCCCCTTTCAGTGCCCCTTGCACTTCCTTAACAATCTGTTACATCTCAAACTTTTCCAGTTCTGACGAAGGATCACAAACCTGAAACGTTAACTCGGTTTCTCTCTCTCCACAGATGCTGCCTGACTTGTTGGGATTTCCAGCCTTTTCTGGTTTTATTTCAGATTCCCGCATCCACAGCATTTTGCAATAGTCCCACTCCCCGCCCTGATCTTTCCCCATCGCCCTACAAATCTCTCTTTTTCAAGTATTTTTCTGATTCTCGTGCGAAAGTTGCTGCTGAATCTGATTCCACCGCGCTTTCAGGCAGCGTGTTCCAGATCATAACAATTCTCTGCGTAAAATATAATTCTTCTCATCTCTCCCGCAGCCCTCTTCCCCGGGATGCTAATTATCTTAAATCTGAGTCCCATCTTCATCGGCAGTCCCTCGGAATCGAGGAAGACTTGCTTCCACTCTTAACATGAGTTCTCAGGTGGCTGAACAGTCCAATACGAGAATTACAGTCTCTGTCACAGGTGGGACAGATAGTCGTTGAGGGAAAGGGAGGATGGGACAGGTTTGCCGCACGCTCCTTCCGCTGCCTGCGCTTGGTTTCTGCACGCTCTCGGCGACGAGACCCGAGGGGCTCAGCGCCCTCCCGGATGCATCTTCCTCCACTTAGGGTGGTCTTTGGCCAGGGGCTCCCAGGTGCCGGTGGGGCTGTTGCACTTTATCAGGGAGGGGGTCCTTGAAACGTTCCCTCTGCCCACCTGGTTTATCGACTCTCCTGCCAGTGGCAACACTTTCTGCTGTTGTTGTGTTGAGTCAGTCGTCGGTGCCTGCTCGCTTCTCCTCTGTGTTATTTCCCTCGCAACACCTTTTGCTTTCCCTCCCAACTTGCAACTGCCGTCGGGTTCAAAGCAGGGGGGAAGCTGTTTTTTAGGATTTTGTTGTGAGTGTGATGGGGGTGGGGGTGGGTGGGGGGGGCAGGGGGATTTGGGGGAAATGCAGGAAGGAGTGAGAATTCAGACTAACAAATAATTCAAGCTGCCATGCACGCACGGATGCACTGACGGCAGCAGAAAGTGGGAAAATGAATTAAACATTTAAGGAATCTGTCAGTTCTGGTTACGGGCAACAGGGAACATGTGCACTGAAGAGTGCGGAATCACTTAGTGCCAAATGGTAATGTGCTGACTGCTGCACGCAGTTGAAAAACAGTGTTCCTATGCTACTATATATATATATATGTGTGTGTGTGCATATATAGAGAGAGCAAGATAAACAGAGAGCGGGAGACAGGGAGCAAAATTTACAAGAAAGAAAGACATGGATTTATATAGCGCCTTTCACGACCACCGGACATCTCAAAGCGCTTTGCAGCCAATGAAGTACTTTTGGAATGTAGTCACTATTGTAATGTGGACCTTGGAACATCGTGGGTGAAGGTGCGGCGAATGTGGGCACGGGGCCCAGAAGAGCCGAGGGCCCAGGGGCAGCACGGGCCCAGCCCACACTGCGATATGTGTGCGCACTAGGTCCGTGCAGCAGAGCAGGTCTCCAGTCGTCCTGGTTCAACCCTTGCCACAGGATAAAGGCCGAGCTCTGTCGAGCCCCGTGTGGTGGCTGGTGAGCAACGGTCACCACACGTTAAAAAAATCCACGCACAGGCATCTTCCACCCCCTCAATTGGAGTTCAGGACTGGAACATCGGGTCCTTCATTGAAACATCTGTAAACTCATGTGGAAGCAAGTCTTCCTCGTTCAAGGGACCGCCTATGATGATGAAAGAACATAAGAACATAAGAAATAGGAACAGGAGTAGGCCATACGGCCCCTTGAGCCTGCTCCGCCATTCAAATAAAATCATGGCTGATCTGATCATTGACTCAGCTCCACTTCCCCACCCGCTCCCCTAACCCCTTATCCCCTTATCATTTAAGAAACTGTCTATTTCTGTCTTAAATTTATTCAATGTCCCGGCTTCCACAGCTCTCTGAGGCAGCGAATTCCACAGATTTACAACCCTCTGAGAGAAGAAATTTCTCCTCATCTCTGTTTTAAATGGGCGGCCCCTTATTCTAAAATCATGCCCCCTAGTTCTAGTCTCCCCCATCAGTGGAAACATCCTCTCTGCATCCACCTTGTCAAGTACCCTCATAATCTTATACGTTTCGATAAGATCACCTCTCATTCTTCTGAATTCCAATGAGTAGAGGGCCAACCTACTCAACCTTTTCTCATAAGCCAACCACCTCATCTCAGGAATCAACTGAGTGAACTTTCTCTGAACTGCCTCCAAAGCAAGTATATCCTTTCGTAAATATGGAAACCAAAACTGCACGCAGTATTCCAGGTGTGGCCTCACCAATAACCTGTACACCTGTAGCAAGACTTTCCCACGTGATGTTTGAAACGCGGCAGCCAATTTGCACACAGCAAGCTCTCACAAACAGCATTGTGATTGTCATGTATTCAACCAGCATTGTAACCCATGTATAATCTGACCTAAATTGTACACTGTGAGAACAATGACCACTAGGTGGGAGACACTCCTAACCTGGACCTTCAGGTACAAAAGGGGAAGCTCCACCCACCTTCATCACTTGAGTGCTAAGGAATAAAGAATAGGTCACAGACTGATCTTCTCTCAAGCATGGGCCTCGTGTGCATTTATACTGTATAGTAAGGACCTATCAATGGCGACGAGAAACTGGGATTTAAACCACGCGAGCATGGCCACTAGCAGAACAGACGAGAGGTACTGTGTTGAGAAATAGTTGGGACAGAGATCGGGCATGCCCCAACATGTAGTCGAACCCAGAGGGGGAGTTCAACAGAGACAATGGCAAGTTGAACGGCGATTCACACCATTGCAAGGGACAATGCGACCAGTAATGGGGCCATCAACACCTGTTAATGGCGCATTCAAGGACAGTCACAGGGGCAGTCAGGGACAATCGACTGGCAAGGGACATTTTGTTTCCAACAACAGCTCATGTTGGAGGCGTGGAGGCACACACTCAGCCGGAGTTTGCAGAGATGAGCAAAATACCTGCAGAAATTGCAGAAAGGAACGCTGGGGGAAATTGCTGGAAGCTGAAGTTCAGTGAGTTCATGTGGAGCACGTATACAGTTCATACACCAGGACGCCATGATAATGATGAAAATGCTCCTCAATGGCATCCCAGTATCAATGGAGCTAGACACGGGGGCCAGCCAGTCCCTGATGGGAATCAAACAGTTCCAAAAGTTGTGGGCATCCAAGGCCAGGAGGCCAAAATTATCGCCGATTGACGCACAGCTACGGACTTACACAAAGCAGATAATTCCGGTGCGAGGCAGCGCCACGGTAGACGTGACCCACAAATATTCGGAGAACAGGTTGCCACTCTGGATTGTCCCAGGGGACAGTCCCGCACTACTGGGGAGGAGTTGGCTTGCTGTCATGAACTGGAAATGGGGCGATGTCAATGCAATTTCCTCTGTGGAGCGAGTATCATGCTCACAGGTCCTGGACAAATTTGACTCGTTATTTCAACCCGGCATTGGTACATTCATGGGGGCCAAAGTGGTGATTCACATAAACCCGGACGCCAGGCCAGTACACCACAAGGCCAGAGTGGTGCCGTACATGATGCGGGAAAAGATAGAAGGCGAATTGGACCGCCTGCTGAGGGAAGGCATCATTTCGCCAGTTGAATTCAGTGACTGGGCGAGTCCGATCGTGCCGGTGCTCAAGGCGGATGGGTCGGTCAGGATATGTGGTGATTACAAGGCCACCATCAATCGGGTGTCACTCCAAGACCAGTACCCGCTACCGAGAGCGGAGGACCTCTTTGCGACGCTATCCGGTGGCAAACTTTTTCAAAATTGGACCTGACCTCAGCTTACATGACCCAGGAGCTGGCGAGTGAGTCGAAAAAGCTGACCACCATCACAACACACAGGGGCTTGTTTGAGTACAACAGATGTCCGTTCGGGATTCGCTCGGCCGCCGCGATCTTCCAACAAAATATGGAAAGCCTCCTCAAGTCGATTCCAGGGTCGCTGGTTTTTCAGGACAACGTCCTCATCACGGGTTACAATACTGAAGAACACCTCCACAACCTGGAGGAGGTGCTACGCAGACTGGACCGGGTAGGGCTGCGACTGAAAAAGGCGAAATGCGTCTTCCTAGCTCCTGTGGTAAAATTCCTGAGGATGAGAGTAGCAGCAGACGGGATCAGCCCTACAGCATCCAAGATGGAAGCAATCCAGAGAGCACCCAGACCCCGTAACACAATGGAGCTGCGTTCGTTCCTGGGGCTCCTGAACTATTTTGGTAACTTTCTTCCCAAATTGAGCACGCTGCTAGAGCCGCTACACGTGCTCCTACGCAAAGGTCGTCATTGGGTCTGGGGGGACAGCCAGGAAAGGGCTTTTAATAGAGCACGCAATTTGTTATGTTCCAACACTCTGTTAACACTATACGACCCATGTAAGAAACTTGTGTTAACATGCGATGCGTCATCCTATGGTGTCGGGTGTGTGTTGCAGCATGTCAATGTCAAGGGTCAGTTACAGCCAGTAGCTTATACCTCCAGGAGTCTGTCCCAGGCAGAAAGGGGTTACAGGATGGTAGAAAAGGAGGCGCTCGCATGTGTATATGCTGTAAAGAAAATGCACCAGTACCTGTTTGGCGGGAAATTTGAGCTGGAGACAGATCACAAATCCCTAACGTCCCTTTTGGCCGACAACAAGGCCATAAATGCAAACGCATCGGCCCGCATACAGAGGTGGGCACTCACGTTAGCCGCCTATGACTATACAATTCGGCACAGACCGGGCACCGAAAACTGCGCCGATGCACTCAGCAGGCTCCCACTAGCCACCACTGAAGGGGCTACCGAGCATGCTGCTGAGATGGTCATGGCTGTTGAAGCTTTCGGAAGCGAAGACTCACCCGTGACAGCCCGTCAGATTAAAGTCTGGACAAATAGACTCTAGTCAAGAAATGTATCCTGAATGGGGACTAGGCAGCCTCGTACAGGGCATGCCCTGAGGAATTTAAACCATTTCACAGGCGCAGGGATGAACTCTCGATTCAGGCCGATTGCCTATGAGGAAAACGCGTAGTCATGCCCCAGATAGGCAGAGAGGTGTTCATCAGAGAACTCCACAATGAGCACCCGGTCATTGTCATGATGAAGGCAATTGCCAGGTCACACGTTTGGTGGCCAGGGATAGACGCAGATCTGGAACTTTGTGTTCGCAGGTGCAACACGTGTGCCCAGCTGAGAAATACGCCCAGGGAAGCCCCCCTTAGCCCCTGGCCATGGCCCGCCAAGCCTTGGTCACGCATCCATGTGGACTACGCAGATCCTTTCATGGGTAAAATGTTTTTGGTTGTAGTAGACGTCTACTCCAAATGGATCGAGTGTGACATTTTAAATTCAAGCACATCCTCTGCCACGGTAGAAAGTCTACGGGCAATGTTCGCCGCCCACGGTCTACCGGACGTCTTGGTCAGCAACAATGGCCCGTGCTTCACAAGCATTGAATTACAGGACTTCATGGCAGGCAATGGAATTAACCATGTCAGAACAGCACCGTTCAAGCCGGCCTCAAATGGCCAGGCAGAACGAGCAGTGCAGATAATCAAACAGGGGATGCTCAGAATCCAAGGGGGTTCCCTACAAAGATGCTTATCACACCTCCTGTTGGCCTATAGATCCTGACTACACTCGCTCACAGGGGTTCCACCCGCAGAGCTGCTAATGAAAAGGACGCTCAAAACCCGGCTATCCCTTATACACCCCACCATGAAAGAAATTGTCGAGAGCAGGCGCCAGCCACAATATGACTACCATGACAGGAATGCGAGGGCGCGATGTATTGATGTAAATTATCCTGTTTTTGTCCTCAACTATGCTGCAGGGCCCAAATGGCTCGCAGGCACTGTGATTGCCAAAGAGGGAAATAGGATTCTGGTAGTTAAACTTACCAGTGGACAAATCTGCCACAAACTTGTGGATCAAACAAAAAGGAGGTTCAGCAACCCCATAGAAGAAGCAGAGGAAGAACACGATATAGAGTTTACTCCACCACAGGTGACCGAACACCGGAACCAAAGGGAGGAGAGCCCAGTCACTGTGGGCAGTCTGGATAGGCCTGAGGCAAACAGCAGACACTCAGGCCAGCAACCGGAGCCCCAACTCAGGCGCTCTACAAGAGAGCATAAACCACCAGAGAGACTCAACCTGTGATCCCAATAAGACTTTGGGGGGGGAGGTGATGTCATGTATTCAACCAGCGTTGTAACCCATGTATAAACTGACCTAAGTTGTACACCGTGAGAACACTGACCACTAGGTGGGAGACACTCCTAACCTGAACCTTCAGGTATAAAAGGGGAAGCTGCAGCCACCTTCATCACTTGAGTGCTAAGGAATAAAGGACAGGTCACAGACTGACCTTCTCTCAAGCATGGGCCTCGTGTGCATTTATACTGTGTAGTAAGGACCTATCAGTGATAATGACTGGATAATCTGTCACCGGAGATAACGTCCCTGTTCTTCTTTAAAATAATGCCATGGGATCTTTTCCGTCCACCTGAGAGAGCAGAAGGGGCCTCGGGTTTAACATTTCATCTGAAAGGCGCACCTCCAACACTGCAGCGCTCCCTCAGCACTGCACTGGAGTGTCAGCCTAGATTTATGTGCTCAAGCTTCTTGGACACACAACCTTCTGACTCAGAGGCGAGTGTGCTACCTATTGAACCACGGCTGACACTAAAGGCAGAGGAGGGAGTTGCTTCGACAGGCAAAAGCTCGATGGAAAATATTAAGTATAAAAAGAAGTATATTAAGAAAGTTTTGCTTTAAGTGGGATGTGTCCACAGATGCCAAGCCCAAGGTTTAGCGTGGAGTGAGATTATCATATAGTACAGTACAGTACATGTTTATATGTCGATTGGGTGTAACTGGGAACATTGTGATGCAGTTACATTGCAACATGCAAATTCTCACGGAGGCCGACTTTCCCGTCCCGGCAGCCCCCAGCTCTGGAATCCGCTCGCTAAACCTCTCCACCTCACTACCTCTCTCTCCTCCTTAAAACCTTCCTCTTTGACCAAGCTTTTGATCACCTGTTCTAACATCTGCTCATGTGGCTCGGTGTCAAATTTTGCCCGCTAATGCTCCTGTGAAGTTTCACTACATTAAAGGCGCGATATAAATGCAACTTGCTATTTGTGTCAGCCGTGGCTTAGTGGGTAGCGCACTCACCTCGCACAAATGTGTTTTGTTGCCCTGAGTCAGAAGGTTGCGGGATCAAGTCCCACTCCAGGAACTTGAGCACAAAAATTTGTGCTGACACTCCAGTGCAGTGCTGAGGGAGCGCTGCACTGTCTTTCGGTTGAGATGTTAAACCGAGACCCCGTCTGCCCGCTGCTAAAGATCCCATGGCACTATTTCGAAGAAGGGGAGTTATCCTGGGCCAATATTTATCCCTCAAACAACATAACAAAAAAATTATCTGGGTTATTGTCACATTGCTGTTTGTGGGAACTTGCTGTGCACAAGTTGGCTGCTGCGTTGCCCACATTACAACAGTGACTGCACTCCAAAAGTACTTCATTGGCTGTAAAGTGCTTTGAGACGTCCGGTGGTTGTGAAAGGCGCTATATAAATATAAGTCTTTGTTGTTGACTCCCGGCCAAGAAAATGTCTAATGGTAGGAAATAGGTATTAGGACAGTCAAGTCCAATCTATTCCACTTCACCCAGGAAAGGAGGAGGCTGAATTATTCATACTGTCAAATTCAAACAAAATTGCAATAAAAGTTGTAACTAGAATTGTTTAAACAGACAGTACAATCAGAGCAGTCCCAAGCACCAAGTGTCCATACATCACCCCTGTGCTCTCTGACCTACATTGGCTCCCGGTTAAACAACGCCTCGATTTCAAAATTCTCATCTTCATTTTCAAATTTCTCCATGGCCTCCCCCCTCGTTATCTCCCTCAAAGCCTCCTTGATAAATTGCAACATCCCCACTGACACCTGGGAGTCCCTGGCCAAAGACCGCCCTAAGTGGAGGAAGTGCATCCGGGAGGGCGCTGAGCACCTCGAGTCTCGTCGCCGAGAGCGTGCAGAAAACAAGCGCAGGCAGCGGAAGGAGCGTGCGGCAAACCAGACTCCCCACCCACCCTTTCCTCCAACCACTGTCTGTCCCACCTGTGACAGAGACTGTAATTCCCGTATTGGACTGTTCAGTCACCCGAGAACTCACTTTTAGAGTGGAAGCAAGTCTTCCTCGATTTCGAGGGACTGCCTATGATGATGAACCTCCTCCAATCCTACAACCCCCCCGAGATGTCTGCGCTCCTCTAATTCTGCCCTCTTGAGCATCCCCAATTTGAATCACTCCACCACTGATGGCCGTGCCTTCTGTAGCCTCGGCCCTAAGCTCTGGAACTCTCTGCCTAAACCTCTCCGCCTCTCTTTCTTCCTTTAAGACGCTCCTTAAAACCTCTTTGACCGAGCTTTTGGTCACCTACCCTAATATCTCCTTATGTGCTCGGTGCTAAACTGTTAAAGGCGCTATATAAATGCAAGTTCTTGTGCTGTTTTCTAATACAGGTGCACAAATACAGTGTCTGATATCGATGCACATATTCTACATTTTATTGTTATGTATTTAATGGCCTGAACATAGCAGCCTCTCCAGATGCGTGCAAGGTGCACACCCGAAGAGGCCTCGCAAAGCCCGGTTCTCAGAGTGCGATGCGCATGCCCCGAGAACCGGCTTTTGCGATTTGACCGCTCGCACGCATCCCCGGGAGACGGGATCTTCACGGGCGGGCGTGGCTTTGCGCTATTTGCCCAACTCCTGTCCAGCGAATGTCCTTCAAACTTTTACACCTGGTAAAAGCATCGAAACATGAAATGTTATTGCTTATTTTAAAACCCTATCTATGAAGGTATGTTTAATTTTAAACATTTTACATTAATTTCAAAAAAATAAATTTTTCTCGAAAATTAATTTAATGCGATTTCTATTGATTTTAACAAAATGGAGTGTTTTTTTTTTGAATTTATGTGTGTGTTTTATTTGACTTTAGGGGTATTCTCGTTGATGGGAGTTCGGATCTCCCATTACTGTCAATGAGAATACTACATTGTGATTGGTGGTCCGGGCCCACATGATCCCAGGATACGCATACGCTCCTGGAAGACAAGTTCCTCTACGCTGGACTGAGAATCTCGGCCTTGGAGCGCAGGTCTATGTTCCTCCGGGACCACCATGTATTTTCGTTACAAAACTATAGGGAGGCGTCCAACCGCAATTTTCGGGCCGATCTGTTTTCCCAGTCAAGGGCAAAATAGAGACGCGTTTGTTGATGCATTTGTAATTAAATGTCAGGTGGGCAATTGTTAAAAGAAGACAAAATGTTCGTTGGCTGTGACACCGATCTCACAATCTGATAGCAGAGATAACAATGTGAACAACTGTTTAATGTTATTGTGCTTCACAATTATCAGCACTGCTCATCGATGTCGCTGGGTAGATAACGAGTGTTTGCTGTACAGATCACGCACGATCAAAATTGGAGTGTTGCCAGATGTCCTTCCCCACGGCACACATATCCTTTCATTAAACACACTTTCTGATTGATATTTCACACTCATTTTGGTGAGGGGGTTGGAGGGGGCAGCGTTGGCTACGGGAAATGAAATACGCTTCCATTCGTGACACCCGGCCTCTCTGCCAAACTGCAGACTAAAGCTCCTTCCAAACTGCTCGCCTCATCTCTTGCCACCCACCCATCATCACAGGCAGTCCCTCAAAATCGAGGAAGACTTGCTTCCACTCTAAAAGTGAGTTCTCGGATGACTGTAGAGTCCAATACAGGAATTACACAGACGGGACAGACAGTGGTTGGAGGAAAGGGTGGGCGGGGAGTCTGGTTTGCCGCACGCTCCTTCCGCTGCCTGCGCTTGGTTTCTGCACGCTCTCGGCGACGAGACTCGAGGTGCTCAGCGCCCTCCCGGATGCTCTTCCTCCACTTAGGGCAGTCTTTGGCCAGGGACTCCCAGGTGTCGGTGGGGATGTTTCACTTTATCAGGGAGGCTTTGAGGGTGTCCTTGAAACGTTTCCGCTGCCCACCTGAAGCTCACGTGCTGTGTAGGAGTTCCGAGTCGAGCGCTTGCTTTGGGAGTCTCGTGTTGGGCATGTGGACAATGTGGCCCGCCCAGCGGAGCTGATCAAGTGTGGTCAGTGCTTCGATGCTGGGGATGTTGGCCTGGTTGAGGACACTAAGTTGGTGCGTCTGTCCTCCCAGGGGATTTGCAGGATCTTGCGGAGACATCTGCACCCTCCTTACTGCACCAATATGGTATTTCTATTTCCAATTCCAGCTACCTTTAATGCCTTTCTGAGTGGGATTTCCAATCAGTGCCAGGTTGGTAGTGGAGTCGAGAGGGAGGAAGAGAGAGTGTGAGAGTGTGAGAGAGAGCGTGAGAGAGAGTGTGAGAGGGAGCGTGAGAGAGAGTGTGAGAGTGTGAGAGGGAGCGTGAGAGAGAGCGTGAGAGAGCGTGAGAGAGTGTGAGAGTGTGAGAGAGAGCGTGAGAGAGAGTGTGAGAGTGTGAGAGGGAGCGTGAGAGAGAGCGTGAGAGAGCGTGAGAGGGAGTGAGGGAGAGCGTGAGAGTGTGAGAGAGTGTGAGAGTGTGAGAGAGAGCGTGAGAGAGAGTGTGAGAGGGAGCGTAAGAGAGAGTGTGAGAGGGAGCGTGAGAGAGAGTGTGAGAGGGAGCGTGAGAGAGAGTGTGAGAGGGAGCGTGAGAGAGAGCATGAGAGAGCGTGAGAGGGAGTGAGGGAGAGCGTGAGAGTGTGAGAGAGTGTGAGAGTGTGAGAGAAAGCGTGAGAGTGTGAGAGAGAGAGTGTGAGAGAGAGAGTGTGAGAGAGTGTGAGAGAGAGAGTGAGGGAGAGTGTGAGAGGGAGCGTGAGAGAGAGCGTGAGAGAGCGTGAGAGGGAGTGAGGGAGAGCGTGAGAGTGTGAGAGAGCGTGAGAGTGTGAGAGAAAGCGTGAGAGTGTGAGAGAGAGCGTGAGAGAGAGTGTGAGAGAGAGAGTGTGAGAGAGAGAGTGTGAGAGAGAGTGTGAGAGAGAGAGTGTGAGAGAGAAAGTGTGAGAGAGAGTGTGAGAGAGAGAGTGTGAGAGAGAGTGTGAGAGAGAGAGTGTGAGAGAGAGAGTGTGAGAGAGAGAGTGTGAGAGAGAGAGTGTGAGAGAGAGTGTGAGAGAGAGTGAGAGAGAGAGTGTGAGAGAGAATGTGAGAGAGAGAGTGTGAGAGAGGAATATGAGAGAGAGAGTGTGAGAGAGAATGTGAGAGAGGGAGCGTGAGAGAGAGCGAGAGGGAGTGAGGGAGAGCGTGAGAGTGTGAGAGAGCGTGAGAGTGTGAGAGAAAGCGTGAGAGTGTGTGAGAGAGCGTGAGAGAGAGTGTGAGAGAGAGTGTGAGAGAGAGTGTGAGAGTGAGAGATTGAGAGAGAGAGTGTGAGAGAGAAAGTGTGAGAGAGAGTGTGAGAGAGTGTGAGAGAGAGAGTGTGAGAGAGAGTGTGAGAGAGAGTGTGAGAGAGAGTGTGAGAGAGAGAGCGTGAGAGAGAGAGTGAGAGAGAGAGCGTGAGAGTGAGTGAGAGCGAGAGAGCGTGAGAGAGAGTGTGAGAGAGAGAGTGTGAGAGAGAGAGTGTGAGAGAGTGTGAGAGAGAGTGTGAGAGAGAGAGTGTGAGAGAGAGAGTGTGAGAGAGAGTGTGAGAGAGAATGTGAGAGAGAGAGTGTGAGAGAGAATGTGAGAGAGAGTGTGAGAGAGAGCATGAGAGAAAGCGTGAGAGAAAGCATGAAAGAGAGAGTGAGAGGGAGCGTGAGAGAGTGAGAGAGCGTGTGAGAGAGAGAGTGAGAGAGAGTGTGAGAGAGAGCATGAGAGAGAGCATGAGAGAGAGAGTGTGAGAGAAAGAGTGAGAGAGAGTGAGAGAGAGTGAGAGAGAGTGTGAGAGAGAGTGTGAGAGCGTGAGAGAGAGAGTGTGAGAGAAAGAGTGAGAGAGAGAGTGAGAGAGAGTGAGAGAGAGCGTGAGAGAGTGAGAGAGAGCGTGAGAGAGAGAGTGTGAGAGAGAGTGTGAGACAGAGAGTGTGAGAGAGAGAGTGTGAGAGAGAGAGTGTGAGAGAGAGTGTGAGAGAGAGAGTGTGAGAGAGTGTGAGAGAGAGTGTGAGAGAGAGAGTGTGAGAGAGAGTGTGAGAGAGAGTGTGAGAGAGTGTGAGAGAGAGAGTGTGAGAGAGAATGTGAGAGAGAGAGTGTGAGAGAGAGAGTGTGAGAGAGAGAGTGTGAGAGAGAGTGTGAGAGAGAGTGAGAGAGAGAGTGTGAGAGAGAATGTGAGAGAGAGAGTGTGAGAGAGGAATATGAGAGAGAGAGTGTGAGAGAGAATGTGAGAGAGGGAGCGTGAGAGAGAGCGAGAGGGAGTGAGGGAGAGCGTGAGAGTGTGAGAGAGCGTGAGAGTGTGAGAGAAAGCGTGAGAGTGTGTGAGAGAGCGTGAGAGAGAGTGTGAGAGAGAGTGTGAGAGAGAGTGTGAGAGTGAGAGATTGAGAGAGAGAGTGTGAGAGAGAAAGTGTGAGAGAGAGTGTGAGAGAGTGTGAGAGAGAGAGTGTGAGAGAGAGTGTGAGAGAGAGTGTGAGAGAGAGTGTGAGAGAGAGAGCGTGAGAGAGAGAGTGAGAGAGAGAGCGTGAGAGTGAGTGAGAGCGAGAGAGCGTGAGAGAGAGTGTGAGAGAGAGAGTGTGAGAGAGAGAGTGTGAGAGAGTGTGAGAGAGAGTGTGAGAGAGAGAGTGTGAGAGAGAGAGTGTGAGAGAGAGTGTGAGAGAGAATGTGAGAGAGTGTGAGAGAGAATGTGAGAGAGAGTGTGAGAGAGAGCATGAGAGAGAGCGTGAGAGAAAGCATGAAAGAGAGAGTGAGAGGGAGCGTGAGAGAGTGAGAGAGCGTGTGAGAGAGAGAGTGAGAGAGAGTGTGAGAGAGAGCATGAGAGAGAGCATGAGAGAGAGAGTGTGAGAGAAAGAGTGAGAGAGAGTGAGAGAGAGTGAGAGAGAGTGTGAGAGAGAGTGTGAGAGCGTGAGAGAGAGAGTGTGAGAGAAAGAGTGAGAGAGAGAGTGAGAGAGAGTGAGAGAGAGCGTGAGAGAGTGAGAGAGAGCGTGAGAGAGAGAGTGTGAGAGAGAGTGTGAGACAGAGAGTGTGAGAGAGAGAGTGTGAGAGAGAGAGTGTGAGAGAGAGTGTGAGAGAGAGAGTGTGAGAGAGTGTGAGAGAGAGTGTGAGAGAGAGAGTGTGAGAGAGAGTGTGAGAGAGAGTGTGAGAGAGTGTGAGAGAGAGAGTGTGAGAGAGAATGTGAGAGAGAATGTGAGAGAGAGAGTGTGAGAGAGGAATGTGAGAGAGAGAGTGTGAGAGAGAATGTGAGAGAGGGAGCATGAGAGAGAGCGTGAGAGAGCGTGAGAGGGAGTGAGGGAGAGCGTGAGAGTGTGAGAGAGCGTGAGAGAGAGAGCGTGAGAGAGAGTGTGAGAGAGAGTGTGAGAGAGAGAGTGTGAGAGAGTGTGAGAGAGAAAGTGTGAGAGAGAGTGTGAGAGAGAGTGTGAGAGAGAGAGTGTGAGAGAGAGTGTGAGAGAGAGAGTGTGAGAGAGAGAGTGAGAGAGAGAACGTGAGAGAGAGAGCGTGAGAGAGAGCGTGAGAGTGAGTGAGAGAGCGAGAGAGCGTGAGAGAGAGTGTGAGAGAGAGAGTGTGAGAGAGAGAGTGTGAGAGAGTGTGAGAGAGAGTGTGAGAGAGAGAGTGTGAGAGAGAGAGTGTGAGAGAGAGTGTGAGAGAGAGTGTGAGAGAGAATGTGAGAGAGAGCGTGAGAGAGAGCATGAGAGCGAGAGCGTGAGAGAAAGAGTGAGAGAGAGAGAGAGAGTGTGAGAGAGAGCGTGAGAGAGAGAGTGAGAGAGAGCGTGAGAGAGAGTGTGAGAGAGAGCGTGAGAGAGAGCATGAGAGCGAGAGCGTGAGAGAAAGAGTGAGAGAGAGAGAGAGATTGTGAGAGAGCATGAGAGCGAGTGTGAGAGAGAGAGTGAGAGAGAGTGAGAGAGAGTGTGAGAGAGAGTGTGAGAGCGTGAGAGAGAGAGTGTGAGAGAGAGAGTGAGAGAGAGAGTGAGAGAGAGTGAGAGAGAGAGCGTGAGAGAGAGCGTGAGAGCGTCAGAGAGAGTGTGAGAGAGCGAGAGAGCGTGAGAGTGTGAGAGAGAGTGTGAGAGAGAGAGTGTGAGAGAGAGAGTGAGAGAGAGAGCGTGAGAGAGAGTGAGTGAGAGAGCGAGAGAGCGTGAGAGAGAGTGTGAGAGAGAGAGTGAGAGAGAGAGAGTGTGAGAGAGAGTGTGAGAGAGTGTAAGAGAGAGAGAGAGTGAGAGAGAGATTGTGAGAGAGAGCATGAGAGAGCAAGTGTGAGAGAGAGTGTGAGAGAGAGTGTGAGAGAGAGAGTGTGAGAGAGAGAGTGTGAGAGAGAGTGTGAGAGAGAGAGTGTGAGAGAGAGAGTGTGAGAGAGTGTGAGAGAGAGTGTGAGAGAGAGAGTGTGAGAGAGAGAGTGTGAGAGAGAGTGTGAGAGAGAGTGTGAGAGAGAATGTGAGAGAGAGAGTGTGAGAGAGAATGTGAGAGAGAGAGTGTGAGAGAGAGCATGAGAGAGTGAGAGAGTGAGAGAGAGTGAGAGAGAGTGAGAGAGAGCATGAGAGAGTGAGAGAGTGAGAGAGAGTGAGAGAGAGCGTGAGAGAGAGCGTGAGAGCGTGAGAGAGAGTGTGAGAGAGAGCGTGAGAGAGAGAGTGAGAGAGCGTGTGAGAGAGAGAGTGAGAGAGAGTGTGAGAGAGAGCGTGAGAGAGAGCATGAGAGAGAGAGTGTGAGAGAGAGAGTGAGAGAGAGTGTGAGAGAGAGCGTGAGAGAGAGCATGAGAGAGAGCGTGAGAGAGAGTGTGAGAGAGAGTGTGAGAGAGACCGTGAGAGCGTGAGAGAGAGTGAGAGAGAGAGCGTGAGAGAGAGCGAGAGAGCGTGAGAGTGTGAGAGAGAGAGTGAGAGAGAGTGTGAGAGAGAGAGTGTGAGAGAGAGAGTGAGAGAGAGAGAGTGAGAGAGAGTGAGTGAGACAGCGAGAGAGCGTGAGAGAGAGTGTGAGAGAGAGTGTGAGAGAGAGAGAGTGTGAGAGAGAGTGTGAGAGAGTGTAAGAGAGAGAGAGTGAGAGAGAGATTGTGAGAGAGAGCATGAGAGAGCGAGTGTGAGAGAGAGTGTGAGAGAGTGTGAGAGAGAGTGTGAGAGAGAGAGTGTGAGAGAGAGAGTGTGAGAGAGTGTGAGAGAGAGTGTGAGAGAGAGAGTGTGAGAGAGAGAGTGTGAGAGAGAGTGTGAGAGAGAGTGTGAGAGAGAATGTGAGAGAGAGAGTGTGAGAGAGAGCATGAGAGAGAGCGTGAGAGAGAGTGTGAGAGAGTGTGAGAGAGAGCGTAAGAGCGTGAGAGAGAGTGAGAGAGAGAGCGTGAGAGAGAGCGAGAGAGCGTGAGAGTGTGAGAGAGAGAGTGAGAGAGAGTGTGAGAGAGAGCGTGAGAGAGAGCATGAGAGAGAGCGTGAGAGAGAGTGTGAGAGAGAGTGTGAGAGAGAGCGTGAGAGCGTGAGAGAGAGTGAGAGAGAGAGCGTGAGAGAGAGCGAGAGAGCGTGAGAGTGTGAGAGAGAGAGTGAGAGAGAGTGTGAGAGAGAGCGTGAGAGAGAGCATGAGAGAGAGAGTGTGAGAGAGAGAGTGAGAGAGAGTGTGAGAGAGAGCGTGAGAGCGTGAGAGAGAGTGAGAGAGAGAGCGTGAGAGAGAGCGAGAGAGCGTGAGAGTGTGAGAGAGAGAGTGAGAGAGAGTGTGAGAGAGAGAGTGTGAGAGAGAGAGTGAGAGAGAGAGAGTGAGAGAGAGTGAGTGAGAGAGCGAGAGAGCGTGAGAGAGAGTGTGAGAGAGAGTGTGAGAGAGAGAGAGTGTGAGAGAGAGTGTGAGAGAGTGTAAGAGAGAGAGAGTGAGAGAGAGATTGTGAGAGAGAGCATGAGAGAGCGAGTGTGAGAGAGAGTGTGAGAGAGAGTGTGAGAGAGAGAGTGTGAGAGAGAGAGTGTGAGAGAGAGTGTGAGAGAGAGTGTGAGAGAGAATGTGAGAGAGAGAGTGTGAGAGAGAGCATGAGAGAGAGCGTGAGAGAGAGTGTGAGAGAGTGTGAGAGAGAGCGTAAGAGCGTGAGAGAGAGTGAGAGAGAGAGCGTGAGAGAGAGGAGAGAGCGTGAGAGTGTGAGAGAGAGAGTGAGAGAGAGTGTGAGAGAGAGAGTGTGAGAGAGAGAGTGAGAGAGAGAGCGTGAGAGAGAGAGGAGAGGAGCGAGAGAGCGTGAGAGAGAGTGTGAGAAGAGAGTGAGAGAGAGTGTGAGAGAGAGCGTGAGAGAGAGCATGAGAGAGAGAGTGTGAGAGAGAGAGTGTGAGAGAGAGCGTGAGAGAGAGCATGAGAGAGAGCGTGAGAGAGAGTGTGAGAGAGAGTGTGAGAGAGAGCGTGAGAGCGTGAGAGAGAGTGAGAGAGAGAGCGTGAGAGAGAGCGAGAGAGCGTGAGAGTGTGAGAGAGAGAGTGAGAGAGAGTGTGAGAGAGAGAGTGTGAGAGAGAGAGTGAGAGAGAGAGAGTGAGAGAGAGTGAGTGAGAGAGCGAGAGAGCGTGAGAGAGAGTGTGAGAGAGAGTGTGAGAGAGAGAGAGAGTGTGAGAGAGAGTGTGAGAGAGTGTAAGAGAGAGAGAGTGAGAGAGAGATTGTGAGAGAGAGCATGAGAGAGCGAGTGTGAGAGAGAGTGTGAGAGAGAGTGTGAGAGAGACAGTGAGAGAGAGAGTGTGAGAGAGAGAGTGTGAGAGAGAGTGTGAGAGAGAGAGTGTGAGAGAGAGAGTGTGAGAGAGTGTGAGAGAGAGTGTGAGAGAGAGAGTGTGAGAGAGAGAGTGTGAGAGAGAGTGTGAGAGAGAGTGTGAGAGAGAATGTGAGAGAGAGAGTGTGAGAGAGAGCATGAGAGAGAGAGTGTGAGAGAGAGAGTGAGAGAGAGTGTGAGAGAGAGCGTGAGAGAGAGCATGAGAGAGAGCGTGAGAGAGAGTGTGAGAGAGAGTGTGAGAGAGAGCGTGAGAGAGAGTGAGAGAGAGAGCGTGAGAGAGAGCGAGAGAGCGTGAGAGTGTGAGAGAGAGTGAGAGAGAGTGTGAGAGAGAGAGTGTGAGAGAGAGAGTGAGAGAGAGAGCGTGAGAGAGAGTGAGTGAGAGAGCGAGAGAGCGTGAGAGAGAGTGTGAGAGAGAGTGTGAGAGAGAGAGAGTGTGAGAGAGAGTGTGAGAGAGTGTAAGAGAGAGAGAGTGAGAGAGAGATTGTGAGAGAGAGCATGAGAGAGCGAGTGTAAGAGAGAGTGTGAGAGAGAGAGTGTGAGAGAGAATGTGAGAGAGAGAGTGTGAGAGAGAGAGTGTGAGAGAGTGTGAGAGAGAGTGTGAGAGAGAGAGTGTGAGAGAGAGAGTGTGAGAGAGAGTGTGAGAGAGAGTGTGAGAGAGAATGTGAGAGAGAGAGTGTGAGAGAGAATGTGAGAGAGAGAGTGTGAGAGAGAATGTGAGAGAGAGTGTGTGAGAGAGAGCATGAGAGAGAGCGTGAGAGAAAGCATGAAAGAGAGAGTGAGAGGGAGCGTGAGAGAGTGAGAGAGAGTGTGAGAGAGAACGTGAGAGAGAGAGTGAGAGAGCGTGTGAGAGAGAGAGTGAGAGAGAGTGTGAGAGAGAGCGTGAGAGAGAGCATGAGAGAGAGAGTGTGAGAGAAAGAGTGAGAGAGAGAGAGAGTGTGAGAGAGAGCATGAGAGAGAGCGTGAGAGAGAGAGTGAGAGAGAGAGCATGAGAGAGAGAGTGTGAGAGAGAGAGTGAGAGAGAGTGTGAGAGAGAGCGTGAGAGAGAGCATGAGAGAGAGCGTGATAGAGAGTGTGAGAGAGTGTGAGAGAGAGCGTAAGAGCGTGAGAGAGAGTGAGAGAGAGAGCGTGAGAGAGAGCGAGAGAGCGTGAGAGTGTGAGAGAGAGAGTGAGAGAGAGTGTGAGAGAGAGCGTGAGAGAGAGCATGAGAGAGAGCGTGAGAGAGAGTGTGAGAGAGAGTGTGAGAGAGAGCGTGAGAGCGTGAGAGAGAGTGAGAGAGAGAGCGTGAGAGAGAGCGAGAGAGCGTGAGAGTGTGAGAGAGAGAGTGAGAGAGAGTGTGAGAGAGAGCGTGAGAGAGAGCATGAGAGAGAGAGTGTGAGAGAGAGAGTGAGAGAGAGTGTGAGAGAGAGCGTGAGAGAGAGCATGAGAGAGAGAGTGTGAGAGAAAGAGTGAGAGAGAGAGAGAGAGTGTGAGAGAGAGCATGAGAGAGAGCGTGAGAGAGAGAGTGAGAGAGAGAGCATGAGAGAGTGTGAGAGAGAGAGTGAGAGAGAGTGAGAGAGAGTGTGAGAGAGAGTGTGAGAGCGTGAGAGAGAGAGTGTGAGAGAGAGAGTGAGAGAGAGAGTGAGAGAGAGTGAGAGAGAGAGCGTGAGAGCGTGAGAGAGAGAGTGTGAGAGAGAATGTGAGAGAGGGAGCGTGAGAGAGAGCGTGAGAGAGCGTGAGAGGGAGTGAAGGAGAGCGTGAGAGTGTGAGAGAGCGTGAGAGTGTGAGAGAAAGCGTGAGAGTGTGAGAGAGAGCGTGAGAGAGAGTGTGAGAGAGAGTGAGAGAGAGTGTGAGAGCGTGAGAGAGAGAGTGTGAGAGAGAGAGTGAGAGAGAGAGTGAGAGAGAGTGAGAGAGAGAGCGTGAGAGAGAGCGTGAGAGCGTGAGAGAGAGTGTGAGAGAGAGTGAGAGAGAGAGTGAGAGAGAGCGTGAGAGAGAGAGTGTGAGAGAGAGTGTGAGACAGAGAGTGTGAGAGAGAGAGTGTGAGAGAGTGTGAGAGAGAGTGTGAGAGAGAGAGTGTGAGAGAGAGTGTGAGAGAGAGTGTGAGAGAGAGAGTGTGAGAGAGAGAGTGTGAGAGAGCATGAGAGAGAGTGTGAGAGAGAGAGTGAGAGAGAGTGAGAGAGATTGTGAGAGAGAGTGTGAGAGCGTGAGAGAGAGAGAGTGTGAGAGAGAGAGTGAGAGAGAGTGAGAGAGAGTGAGAGAGAGAGCGTGAGAGAGAGCGTGAGAGCGTGAGAGAGAGTGTGAGAGAGAGAGTGAGAGAGAGAGTGAGAGAGAGCGTGAGAGAGAGCGAGAGAGCGTGAGAGTGTGAGAGAGAGTGTGAGAGAGAGAGTGTGAGAGAGAGAGTGAGAGAGAGAGCGTGAGAGAGAGTGAGTGAGAGAGCGAGAGAGCGTGAGAGAGAATGTGAGAGAGAGTGTGAGAGAGAGAGTGTGAGAGAGGGTGTGAGAGAGTGTGAGAGAGAGAGAGTGAGAGAGAGATTGTGAGAGAGAGCATGAGAGAGAGAGTGTGAGAGTGAGTGTGAGAGAGAGTGTGAGAGAGAGTGTGAGAGAGAGTGTGAGAGAGTGTGAGAGAGAATGTGAGAGAGAGAGTGTGAGCGAGA
>NC_091979.1:19056253-19116253 GCF_044704955.1 Pristiophorus japonicus | reverse complement strand
GAGAGAGCGTGAGAGAGAGTGAGAGAGAGTGTGAGAGCGTGAGAGAGAGAGCGTGAGAGAGAGCGTGAGAGAGAGTGAGTGAAAGAGCGAGAGAGAGTGAGTGAGAGAGCGTGAGAGACTGTGAGAGAGAGTGTGAGAGAGAGCGTGAGATTGAGTGTGAGAGAGAGTGAGTGAGAGAGCGAGAGAGCGTGAGAGAGAGCGTGAGAGAGAGTGAGTGAAAGAGCGAGAGAGTGAGTGAGAGAGCGTGAGAGAGAGAGTGTGAGAGAGAGAGTGAGAGAGTGTGAGAGAGAGAGTGTGAGAGTGTGAGAGAGAGTGAGAGAGAGAGTGAGAGAGAGCGTGAGAGAGAGTGAGTGGGAGAGCGAGAGAGCGTGAGAGACTGAGAGAGAGTGTGAGAGAGAGCGAGAGTGAGTGAGAGAGAGTGTGAGAGAGAGTGAGAGAGAGTGAGTGAGAGAGCATGAGAGAGAGAGTGAAAGAGAGCATGAGAGAGAGTGTGAGAGAGAGTGAGAGAGAGAGTGTGAGAGAGAGCATGAGATTGAGTGTGAGAGAGAGTGAGTGAGAGAGCGAGAGAGCGTGAGAGAGAGTGAGAGAGAGTGAGAGAGCGTGAGAGAGAGAGTGTGAGAGAGAGAGTGTAAGAGAGAGAGTGTGAGAGAGAGAGTGAGAGAGAGTGAGAGAGAGCGTGAGAGAGAGCGTGAGAGAGAGCGTGAGAGCGTGAGAGAGAGATCGTGAGAGAGAGCGTGAGAGAGAGTGAGAGAAAGAGCGTGAGAGAGAGTGTGAGAGAGAGTGAGAGAGAGTGTGAGAGAGAGCGAGTGAGCGTGAGAGAGAGTGTGAGAGAGTGTGTGAGAGAGAGCGAGAGAGAGTGAGTGAGAGAGCATGAGAGAGAGTGTGAGAGAGAGCATGAGAGAGAGTGTGAGAGAGAGTGTGAGAGAGAGCATGAGATTGAGTGTGAGAGTAAGTGAGAGAGCGAGAGAGCGTGAGAGAGAGTGAGAGAGTGTGAGAGCGTGAGAGAGAGAGCGTGAGAGAGAGCGTGAGAGAGAGTGAGTGAGAGAGCATGAGAGAGAGTGTGAGAGAGAGTGTGAGAGAGTGTGAGAGAGAGCGTGAGAGAGAGAGTGTGAGAGAGAGAGTGAGAGAGAGTGAGAGCGATACCGTGAGAGTGTGAGAGAGAGCGTGTGAGAGAGAGTGTGAGAGTGAGTGAAAGAGCGAGAGAGAGTGAGTGAGAGAGCGTGAGAGCGTGAGAGAGAGTGAGAGAGAGTGTGAGAGCGTGAGAGAGAGAGCGTGAGAGAGAGCGTGAGAGAGAGTGAGTGAAAGAGCGAGAGAGAGTGAGTGAGAGAACGTGAGAGAGAGTGTGAGAGAGAGTGTGAGAGAGAGCATGAGATTGAGTGTGAGAGAGAGTGAGTGAGAGAGCGAGAGAGCATGAGAGAGAGTGAGAGAGAGTGTGAGAGCGTGAGAGAGAGAGCGTGAGAGAGAGCGTGAGAGAGAGTGAGTGAAAGAGCGAGAGAGAGTGAGTGAGAGAGCGTGAGAGAGAGTGTGAGAGAGAGCGTGAGAGAGAGTGTGAGAGAGAGAGTGAGAGAGACGTGAGAGAGAGTGAGTGAGAGAGCGAGAGAGCGTGAGAGAGTGAGAGTGTGAGAGAGAGCGAGAGAGAGTGAGAGAGAGTGTGAGAGAGAGTGAGAGAGAGTGAGTGAGAGAGCATGAGAGAGAGAGTGAGAGAGAGCATGAGAGAGTGAGAGAGAGTGAGTGTGAGAGAGAGTGAGTGAGAGAGCGAGAGAGCGTGAGAGAGAGTGAGAGAGAGTGAGAGAGCTAGAGAGAGAGAGCGTGAGAGAGAGAGTGTAAGAGAGAGAGTGTGAGAGAGAGAGTGAGAGAGAGCGTGAGAGAGAGCGTGAGAGCGTGAGAGAGAGATCGTGAGAGAGAGCGTGAGAGAGAGTGAGAGAGAGAGTGTGAGAGAGAGAGTGAGAGAGAGTGTGAGGGAGCGTGAGAAAGAGAGTGAGAGAGAGTGAGAGAGAGAGCATGAGAGAGAGTGTGAGAGAGAGTGTGAGAGAGAGTGAGAGAGAGTGTGAGAGAGAGCGAGTGAGCGTGAGAGAGAGTGTGAGAGATTGTGTGAGAGAGAGCGAGAGAGAGTGAGTGAGAGAGCGTGAGAGAGAGTGTGAGAGAGAGAGTGAGAGAGAGTGAGAGCGAGAGCGTGAGAGTGTGAGAGAGAGCGTGTGAGAGAGAGTGTGAGAGTGAGTGAAAGAGCGAGAGAGAGTGAGTGAAAGAGCGTGAGAGAGAGCGTGAGAGAGAATGTGAGAGAGGGAGTGAGAGAGAGTGAGAGAGAGAGTGTGAGAGAGAGTGTGAGAGAGAGTGTGAGAGAGAGCATGAGATTGAGTGTGAGAGTAAGTGAGAGAGCGAGAGAGCGTGAGAGAGAGTGAGAGAGTGTGAGAGGGAGAGCGTGAGAGAGAGTGTGAGAGAGAGTGTGAGAGAGAGTGTGAGAGAGAGGTGAGAGAGAGTGTGAGAGAGAGTGAGAGAGAGAGCATGAGAGAGAGAGTGTGAGAGAGAGTGTGAGAGAGAGTGAGAGAGAGAGCATGAGAGAGAGTGTGAGAGAGAGTGTGAGAGAGTGTGAGAGAGCGAGTGAGAGAGAGTGAGAGAGAGAGCGTGAGAGAGATTGTGAGAGAGAGAGTGAGAGAGATTGTGAGAGAGAGAGTGAGAGAAAGTGAGAGAGAGAGCGTGAGAGAGTGTGAGAGAGGGAGTGAGAGAGTGTGAGAGAGAGTGTGATAGAGAGTGAGAGAGAGAGCATGAGAGAGAGCGTGAGAGAGAGTGTGAGAGAGAGAATGAGAGAGAGTGAGAGAGAGCGTGAGAGAGAGCGTGAGAGAGAGTGAGAGAGAGTGAGAGGGAGTGCGTGAGAGAGAGTGAGAGAGAGTGAGAGAGAAAGCGTGAGAGAGAGCGTGAGAGAGAGTGTGAGAGAGAGAGTGAGAGAGAGTGTGAGAGAGAGAATGAGAGAGAGTGAGAGAGAGAGCATGAGAGAGAGTGTGAGAGAGAGCGTGAGAGAGAGTGTGAGAGCGCGAGTGAGAGAGAGTGAGAGAGAGAGCGTGAGAGAGTGTGAGAGAGAGAGTGAGAAAGAGGAGAGAGAGAACGTGAGAGAGTGTGAGAGAGAGAGTGAGAGAGTGTGAGAGAGAGTGTGATAGAGAGTGAGAGAGAGAGAGCGTGAGAGAGAGCGTGAGAGAGAGAGTGAGAGGGAGTGAGATAGAGAGCGTGAGAGAGTGTGAGAGAGAGAGTTAGAGTGTGAGAGAGAGTGTGAGAAAGCGAGTGAGAGAGTGAGAGAGAGTGAGAGAGAGCGTGAGAGAGAGAGTGAGAGAGAGAGCGTGAGAGAGTGAGAGAGAGAGAGTGAGAGAGTGTGAGAGAGAGTGTGATAGAATGAGAGAGAGAGCATGAGAGAGAGCGTGAGAGAGAGTGTGAGAGAGAGTGTGAGAGAGAGAATGAGAAGGAGTGAGAGAGAGCGTGAGAGAGAGCGAGAGAGAGTGAGAGGGAGTGCGTGAGAGAGAGAGCGAGAAAGAGTGAGTGAGAGAGCATGAGAGAGAGTATAAGAGAGAGCATGAGAAAGAGTGTGAGAGAGAGTGTGAGAGAGAGTGTGAGAGAGAGTGTGAGAGAGAGTGTGAGAGAGAGCATGAGATTGAGTGTGAGAGTAAGTGAGAGAGCGAGAGAGCGTGAGAGAGAGTGAGAGAGTGTGAGAGCGTGAGAGAGAGAGCGTGAGAGAGAGCGTGAGAGAGAGTGAGTGAGAGAGCGTGAGAGAGAGTGTGAGAGAGAGCGTGAGAGAGTGTGAGAGAGAGCATGAGAGAGAGTGTGAGAGAGAGAGTGAGAGAGAGTGAGAGCGAGAGCGTGAGAGTGTGAGAGAGAGCGTGTGAGAGAGAGTGTGAGAGTGAGTGAAAGAGCGAGAGAGAGTGAGTGAGAGAGCGTGAGAGAGAGCGTGAGAGAGAGTGTGAGAGAGGGAGTGAGAGAGAGTGAGAGCGAGAGCGTGAGAGTGTGAGAGAGAGCGTGTGAGAGAGAGTGTGAGAGAGAGAGTGTAAGAGAGAGAGTGAGAGAGAGCGTGAGAGAGAGCGTGAGAGAGAGTGAGATGGAGCGTGAGGGAGAGAGTGAGAGAGAGTGAGAGGGAGAGCGTGAGAGAGAGTGTGAGAGAGAGTGTGAGAGAGAGAGTGTGAGAGAGAGTGTGAGAGAGAGAATGAGAGAGAGTGAGAGAGAGAGCATGAGAGAGAGTGTGAGAGAGAGTGTGAGAGAGTGTGAGAGAGCGAGTGAGAGAGAGTGAGAGAGAGAGCGTGAGAGAGAGTGAGATGGAGCGTGAGGGAGCGAGCGAGAGAGAGTGAGTGAGAGAGCGTGAGAGAGAGCGTGAGAGAGAGTGAGAGAGGGAGTGAGAGAGAGCGAGAGCGAGAGCGTGAGAGTGTGAGAGAGAGCGTGTGAGAGAGAGTGTGAGAGAGAGAGTGTAAGAGAGAGAGTGAGAGAGAGCGTGAGAGAGAGCGTGAGAGAGAGTGAGATGGAGCGTGAGGGAGAGAGTGAGAGAGAGTGAGAGGGAGAGCGTGAGAGAGAGTGTGAGAGAGAGTGTGAGAGAGAGAGTGTGAGAGAGAGTGTGAGAGAGAGAATGAGAGAGAGTGAGAGAGAGAGCATAAGAGAGAGTGTGAGAGAGAGTGTGAGAGAGTGTGAGAGAGCGAGTGAGAGAGAGTGAGAGAGAGAGCGTGAGAGAGATTGTGAGAGAGTGAGAGAGATTGTGAGAGAGAGAGTGAGAGAAAGTGAGAGAGAGAGCGTGAGAGAGTGTGAGAGAGAGAGTGTGAGAGAGAGCGTGTGAGAGAGAGCGTGAGAGAGAGAGTGTAAGAGAGAGAGTGAGAGAGAGCGTGAGAGAGAGCATGAGAGAGAGTGAGATGGAGCGTGAGGGAGAGAGTGAGAGAGAGTGAGAGGGAGAGCGTGAGAGAGAGTGTGAGAGAGAGTGTGAGAGAGAGAGTGTGAGAGAGAGTGTGAGAGAGAGAATAAGAGAGAGTGAGAGAGAGAGCATGAGAGAGAGTGTGAGAGAGAGTGTGAGAGAGTGTGAGAGAGCGAGTGAGAGAGAGTGAGAGAGAGAGCGTGAGAGAGATTGTGAGAGAGAGAGTGAGAGAGATTGTGAGAGAGAGAGTGAGAGAAAGTGAGAGAGAGAGCGTGAGAGAGTGTGAGAGAGAGAGTGAGAGAGTGTGAGAGAGAGTGTGATAGAGAGTGAGAGAGAGAGCATGAGAGAGAGCGTGAGAGAGAGAGTGTGAGAGAGAGAATGAGAGAGAGTGAGAGAGAGCGTGAGAGAGATCGTGAGAGAGAGTGTGAGAGGGAGTGCGTGAGAGAGAGTGAGAGAGAGTGAGAGAGAGAGCGTGAGAGAGAGCGTGAGAGAGAGTGTGAGAGAGAGAGTGAGAGAGAGTGTGAGAGAGAGAATGAGAGAGAGTGAGAGAGAGAGCATGAGAGAGAGTGTGAGAGAGAGCGTGAGAGTGTGAGAGCGCGAGTGAGAGAGAGTGAGAGAGAGAGCGTGAGAGAGAGTGTGAGAGAGAGAGTGAGAGAGATTGTGAGAGAGAGAGTGAGAGAAAGTGAGAGAGAGAGCGTGAGAGAGTGTGAGAGAGAGAGTGAGAGAGTGTGAGAGAGAGTGTGATAGAGAGTGAGAGAGAGAGCATGAGAGAGAGCGTGAGAGAGAGAGTGTGAGAGAGATTGTGAGAGAGAGAGTGAGAGAAAGTGAGAGAGAGAGCGTGAGAGAGTGTGAGAGAGAGAGTGTGAGAGAGAGCGTGTGAGAGAGAGTGTGAGAGAGAGAGTGTAAGAGAGAGAGTGAGAGAGAGCGTGAGAGAGAGCGTGAGAGAGAGTGAGATGGAGCGTGAGGGAGAGAGTGAGAGAGAGTGAGAGGGAGAGCGTGAGAGAGAGTGTGAGAGAGAGTGTGAGAGAGAGAGTGTGAGAGAGAGTGTGAGAGAGAGAATAAGAGAGAGTGAGAGAGAGAGCATGAGAGAGAGTGTGAGAGAGAGTGTGAGAGAGTGTGAGAGAGCGAGTGAGAGAGAGCGTGAGAGAGATTGTGAGAGAGATTGTGAGAGAGAGAGTGAGAGAGATTGTGAGAGAGAGAGTGAGAGAAAGTGAGAGAGAGAGCGTGAGAGAGTGTGAGAGAGAGAGTGAGAGAGTGTGAGAGAGAGTGTGATAGAGAGTGAGAGAGAGAGCATGAGAGAGAGCGTGAGAGAGAGAGTGTGAGAGAGAGAATGAGAGAGAGTGAGAGAGAGCGTGAGAGAGATCGTGAGAGAGAGTGAGAGAGAGTGAGAGGGAGTGCGTGAGAGAGAGTGAGAGAGAGTGAGAGAGAGAGCGTGAGAGAGAGCGTGAGAGAGAGTGTGAGAGAGAGAGTGAGAGAGAGTGTGAGAGAGAGAATGAGAGAGAGTGAGAGAGAGAGCATGAGAGAGAGTGTGAGAGAGAGCGTGAGAGTGTGAGAGCGCGAGTGAGAGAGAGTGAGAGAGAGAGCGTGAGAGAGAGTGTGAGAGAGAGAGTGAGAAAGAGTGAGAGAGAGAACGTGAGAGAGTGTGAGAGAGAGAGTGAGAGAGTGTGAGAGAGAGTGTGATAGATAGTGAGAGAGAGAGAGCGTGAGAGAGAGCGTGAGAGAGAGAGTGAGAGGGAGTGAGAGAGAGAGCGTGAGAGAGTGTGAGAGAGAGAGTGAGAGAGTGCGAGAGAGAATGTGAGAGACCGAGTGAGAGAGTGAGAGAGAGTGAGAGAGAGAGCGTGAGAGAGAGAGTGAGAGAGAGAGAGCATGAGAGAATGAGAGAGAGAGCGAGAGAGAGTGAGAGGGAGTGCGTGAGAGAGAGAGTGAGAGAGAGTGAGAGAGAGAACTTGAGAGAGTGTGTGAGAGAGAGTGTGAGAGAGTGAGAGAGATTGTGAGAGAGAGAGTGAGAGAGAGTGAGAGAGAGAGCGTGAGAGAGTGTGTGAGAGAGAGTGTGAGAGAGAGAGTGAGAGAGAGTGTGAGAGAGAGAATGAGAGAGAGTGAGAGAGAGAACGATAGAGTGTGAGAGAGAGAGTGATAGAGTGTGAGAGAGAGCGTGAGAGAGAGAGTGAGAGGGAGTGAGAGAGAGAGCATGAGAGAGTGTGAGAGAGAGAGTGAGAGAGTGTGAGAGTGTGAGAGAGCGAGTGAGAGAGTGAGAGAGAGTGAGAGAGAGAGCGTGAGAGAGAGAGTGAGAGAGAGAGAGCATGAGAGAGTGAGAGAGAGCGTGAGAGAGTGTGAGAGAGAGTTTGTGAGAGAGAGTGTGAGAGAGATCGTGATAGAGAGTGAGAGAGAGAGCGTGAGAGAGAGCGTGAGAGAGAGAGTGAGAAAGAGTGAGAGAGATAACGTGAGAGAGTGTGAGAGAGAGAGTGAGAGAGTGTGAGAGAGAGTGTGATAGAGAGTGAGAGAGAGAGAGCGTGAGAGAGAGCGTGAGAGAGAGAGTGAGAGGGAGTGAGAGAGAGAGCGTGAGAGAGTGTGAGAGAGAGAGTGAGAGAGTGTGAGAGAGAGTGTGAGAGAGCGAGTGAGAGAGTGAGAGAGAGTAAGAGAGAGAGCGTGAGAGAGTGAGAGAGAGAGCGTGAGAGAGTGAGAGAGAGAGCGTGAGAGATTGTGAGAGAGAGTTTGTGAGAGAGAGTGTGAGAGAGAGCATGATAGAGAGTGAGAGAGAGAGCGTGAGAGAGAGCGTGAGAGAGAGTGTGAGAGAGAGTGTGAGAGTGTGAGAGAGAGCGTGAGGGAGAGTGTGAGCGAGAGTGTGAGAGGGAGCTTGAGGGAGAGCGCGAGAGAATTGACATCCCAGTTGCCTAAGCTCAGCTAAACACGCATTAGAACATAAAAACAAAAGAAATAGGTGCAGGAGTAGACCATTCGGCCCGTCAAGTCTGCTCTGCCATTCAATAAGATCATGGTTAATCATCGACCTCAACTCCACCTTCTCGCCTGATCTCCATATCCCTTGACTCCCTTAGAGTCCAACTATCTATCGACCTCTGTCTTGAATATGCTCAAAGTCTCAGCATCCACAGCCCTCTGGGGCAGATAATTCCCAAGATTCACCACCCTCCAAGTGAAGAAATTCCTCTTCACTCTTAAATGGCCGACCCCTTATCCCGAGAGTGTGCCCCCAGTTCTAGAATCCCCATCCAGCGGAAACATCCTCTCAGCATCTACCCTGTCAATCCCCTTCAGAATCTTGTATGTTTCAATGAGATCAGCTCTCATTTTTCTAAACTTCAGAGAGTATCGGCCCATTCCACTCAATCTCTCCTCATAGGACAGTCCTCTCATCTCAGGAATCAATCTAGCACACCAGCTCATCCCCCTGCCCCTGCTCCAAGGTCTTTATCAGAATTAAATTGTGAACGGCGATTATCACCGCTATGATAGCATAGTCAACTTGCCTTAGGCTGCCTGAGGAAAACAGTGTTCGAAGACCAGGCCCTCAAATCTGCCACCAAGCTCATGGTCAATAGGGCTGTAGTAACACCCATCCTCCTGTATGGCTCAGAGACATGTAAAGTAGACACCTCAAGTCGCTGGAGAAATACCACCAACGATGTCTCCGCAAGATCCTACAAATCCCCTGGGAGGATAGACGGACCAACATTAGCGTCCTTGACCAAGCCAACATCCCCAGCATTGAAGCATTGACCACACTTGATCAGCTCCGCTGGGCGGGCCACATCGTCCGCATGCCAGACATGAGACTCCCAAAGCAAGCGCTCTACTCGGAACTCCTTCACGGCAAAGGTGGGCAGCGGAAATGCTTCAAGGACACCCTCAGAGCCTCCCTGATAAAGTGCGACATCCCCACTGACACTTGGGTGTCCCTGGCCAAAGACCGCCCTAAGTGGAGGAAGTGCATCCGGGAGGGCGCTGAGCACCTCGAGTCTCATTGCCGAGAGCGTGCAGATATCAAGCGCAGGCAGTGGAAAGAATGTGCGGCAAGCCTGTCCCACCCACCCTTACCCTCAATGCCGAGCTGTCCCACCCGTGACAGAGACTGTGGCTCTCGTATTGGACTGTTCAGCCACCTAAGAACTCATGTTAAGAGAGGAAGCAAGTCTTCCTCGATTCCGAGGGACTGCTTATGATGTTGATGCAACTGAAGTTTTTCAGGTCATTGCATGACATGTCAATGCAACCACTCAATGTAACAACACGCAGTTTAAGGCCAGATATATCTCAATGATGACTTAATCGTCAGCTTGACTCAGCTGGTAGCACTCTCGCCTCCGTTTCTGGGTTCAAGCCCCATTCCAGAATTTGAGCCCGTGAATCTCGACTGACAGTCCAATGCAGTACTGAGGGAGTGCTGCACTGTCAGAGGAGCCGTATTTTGGATGAGACGTCAAAATGAGGCCCTCTCAGGTGGACGTAAAGGATCCCACACAGGGAGTTCTCCATATGTCCTGGCCAATAGTCATCCCTCTACCAACAGCAACGAAACAGGTTATCTGGCTGTTTGCGGGAGCTTGCTGTGTGTAAATTGGCTGCTGCGTTTCCCACAAAGCAACAGCGCCTACACTTCATTAGCAGTAATGCGATTTGAGCTGTTCTGAGGTCATGAAAGGCGTTATATAAAGGTGCTATATAAATGCAAGTCTTTCATTCTTTACATTACAATGTCAGTGTTCTCGATCAGGCCAACATCCCCAGCATCGAAGCACTGACCACACTCGACCAGCTCCGCTGGGCGGGGCCACATTGTCCGCATGCCCAACACGAGACTCCCAAAGCAAGCGCTCTGCTCAGAACTCCTACACGGCAGGCGAGCCCCAGGTGAGCAGAGGAAACGTTACAGGGGCACCCTCAAAGCCTCCATGATAAAGTGCAACATCCCCACTGACACCTGGGAGTCCCTGGCCAAAGACCGCCCTAAGTGGAGGAAGAGCATCCGGGAGGGCGCTGAGCACCTCGAGTCTCGTCGCCGAGAGCATGCAGAAATCAAGCGCAGGCAGCGGAAGGAGCGTGTGGCAAACCAGTCCCACCCTCCCTCCCTTGACAGACTGTAATTCCCATATTGGACTGTACAGTTACCTGAGAACTTACTTTTAGAGTGGAAGCAAGTCTTCCTCGATTTCGAGGGACTGCCTGTGATGATGATGATGATTTGATGACATTACAACAGTGACTTTAAAAGTAAGTCATTAGTTGTGGAGCAGTTTGGGACGTCCTGGGGCTATGATAGGTGCCACATAAATGCTTTCCATTACAACAGTAACATAATACAAGTTTTGTTTTTAGTGCTGTTCTGCGCTGTTCAATTCGGCTCCTCGTTAACTTTATTCACCATTCTGACACACTGTTCAACTTCTATCTCACCGAGATTGGTGGGATTCAGAGAGCTCCTGCATCAGTCGGAGTTGTGACTCACAGTTCTGATTTCATGGCCGGAAGGTTGATTCCGTTACCATACCAAGGCCTTTAATAGATTTTATTTTGGCTTCATGCAGTATTTTCATTGCAAGTGGTCGTCATTAGGATGCCACTTGCTGAATAGTATTGAAAGATTGGGAATGACATCACTTGTTTATCCACACAGAAGGAGAGATGACGGAAGAGAGTGCAGGAATAGAGAGACCTGGTGTTTGTGCACAAGGGTGGCAGGAATGCAGTCAAAAGAAAGACTTGGATTTATATAGCGCCTTTTGCAACCACTGGATGTCACAAAGCGCTTTGCAGCCAATGAAGTACTTTTTTGGAGTGTAGTCACTGTTTGAATGTGGGAAACGCAGCAGCCAATTTGCACACAGCAAGCAGCAATGTCATAATGACCAGATAATCTTTTTTTTTTGTTTATTTTGATTGGCACTCAGTTCACCCTGGGATGCTCCTCTGAAGGTGAGGTACATAAGAGCATAAGAAATAGTAGCAGCAGTAGGTCATTTGGCCCCTCGAGCCTGCTCTGCCATTTAATAAGATCATGGCTTATCTGATCTTGGGCTCAGCTCCACTTCCCTGCCCACTTCCCATAACACTTGACTCCCTTATCGTTCAAAAACCTGCCTATCTCCGCCTTAAATATATTCAATGACCCAGCCTCCACTGCTCTCTGGGGTAGGGAATTCCAAAGATTCACGACTCTCTGAGAGAAGAAATTCCTCCTCATTTCTGTTTTAAATGGGCGGCCCTTATTCTGAAGCTATGCCTCCCTAGTTCTAGATTCACCCATGAGGGGAAACATCCTCTCAGCATCTACCCTGACAAGTCCCCTCAGAATCTTATACGTTTCAGTATGATCACCTCTCATTCTTCTCAACTCCAATGAGTACAGGCCCAACCTGCTCAACCTTTCTTCATAAGACAAACCCTTCCTCTCAGGAATCAACCTCGTGAACCTTCTCTGAACTGCCTCCAATGCAAGTATATCCTTCCTTAAATAAGGAGACCAAAACTGTATGCAGTACTCCAGGTGTGGCCTCACCAATACCCTGTACAGTTGGAGCAGGACTTCTCTGCTTTTATACTCTATCTCCCTTGCAATAAAGGCCAACATTCCATTTGCCTTCCTGATTACTTGCTGTACTTGCATGCTAACTTTGTGTGTTTCATGTACAGGTTGAACTTCCCTTATCCGGCACCCTCGGGACCTGGCTTGTTCTGGATAAGGGATTTTTCCGGACGAGGGGTGGTCACATTAAATTGGATGGTACAGGTACTGAGCAAGGGGAAATCGGGACTGGCTGGCTTGAGGCTGGAAGTGCAGCAGAGAGATCATGGGGTGGGGGGGGGATGGGAGGGGAGGGGAGGGGGGGGAGCAGTGGATCACGGTGTCAGGCCAGCGATTGCGGGAGTCGGCAGCGAGGAAGGGCTTCAATTTGTTCAATTTGTTCATGTTGGAGTTCTGCGCATGCGCCACCCAGTGGCCGGAAATGGTTCTGGATGAGGGGTGGTTCCAGATAAGGGAGTTCTGGATAAGGGAGGTTCAACCTGTACAAGAACCCCCAGATCCCTCTGTACCGCAGCATTTTGTAATCTCTCCACAATGGTAGAATGGAGGGGGTTTTACTCTCCATCTAATATATTCTATACCTGACCTGTGATCCCGATTCCAATACTCGTTACCCAAAATGGAAAGGTCTTCCCTTCTCCAGCACTGACATTTCTTAACCAAACTAGCATTACAAAAATAATCAAAAGCATATATATATAGGGGGGTCAGCTGTGGCTCAGTGGGTAGCACTCTCGCCTCTAAGTCAGAAAGTTGTGGGTTCAAGTCCCACTACCGGAACTTGAGCACAAATCTAAGCTGACACTCCAGTGCAGTGCTGAGGGAGTGCTGGTGCCGTCTTTCGGATGAGACGTTAAACCGAGGCCCTGTCTGCCCTCTCAGGTGGACGCAAAAGACCACATGGTATTATTTCGAAGAGGAGCAGGGGAGTTATCCCCGGTGTCCTGGCCAATATTTATCTCCCAACATAACAAAAACACAGATTATCTGGTCATTATCACATTGCTGTTTGTGGGAGCTTGCTGTGCACAAATTGGCTGCCGCGTTTCCTACATTACAACAGTGGCTACACTCCAAAAGTACTTCATTGGCTGTAAAGCGCTTTGGGGAGGTCCTGAGATTGTGAAAGGCGCTATATAAATGCAAATCTTTCTTTCTTTCGACATGTAAAGATTATTGTACAATAGGGAAATTGATAAAAGCTGACTTCAAAGGAAAACTGATCTTATGAGAGAGAATTTGAATAGAGATCTGACAAGCAATTACTGCAAGTCTTGAAATGGCAATTGAGTCCCAAGGAAATAAAGGACAGTCAATATGAAAATGGAACCATTGATGAGGAGCAAGATCAAATAAAGTGGATTATGTGTCAAAGATTCCTTGTTCCTTCCCACTGATCCATCGCTATTAGACCCAACTGGAATTTACTGATCCTGAATTAGGAGACTACACAGAGAGATCACTGCACTTATTTTTTTATTATTCGTTCCTGGGATGTGGGCGTCGCCAGCAAGGCCGGTATTTATTGCCCATCTCTAATTGCTCTCGAGAAAGATGTGGTGAGCCACCTTCCTGAACCACAGAGGGCAGTTAAGAGTCAACCACATTGCTGTGGGTCTGGAGTCACATATAGGCCAGACCAGGTAAGAACGGCAGATTTCTCTCCCTAAAGGGGCATTAGTGAGCTAGATGGGGGTTTTTTTTTACAACAATCACAGTCACCATTTCAGGTCTGTGACCCTTCCCTTCATCAGAACATTGACCTGAAATATTAACTCTGTTTCTCTCTCCACAGATGTTGTCTGACCTGCTGAGCATCACCATGACTGATACCATTCTTCTTATTCTAGATTTATTTAATTAACTGAATTTAAATTCCTCAGCTGCCGTGGTGAGATTTGAACTCACATCTACTGGAACATTAAGGCACCTCTGGATCAAACTAGTCTGCTAATATTAGCGCTATGCTACCGTGCCCTGGTACATAGGGACTGAGAGGCACCGTGCCTTTAAAGAGATATAACTGTCAGCCAGTTAATCATCAAGGCAGTTTCAGTGGGTCAGGCAGTATCTGTGGAGAGAGAAATAGAGTTAACGTTTCAGGTCAATAACCCTTGGTCCCTGGTGGTTAGGACAGGGTTTACTGGGATCTTTAACCCAAGAATTTCGTTGCACCAAAACCCTGCCAGGAAAGGTAGAGAAGGGTCATCGACCTGAAACATTAACTCTGTTTCTCTCTCCACAGATACTGCCTGACTTGCTGAGCATTTTTGGTTTTTATTTCAGATTCCAGCATCCGCAGTATTCTGCGTTTGTGTTGTTTTGTTTGAGTTGATAATCATCATCATCATAAGCGGTCCCTCGAAACGAGGATGACTTGCTTCCACTCCAAAAAAGGGATGAGTTCACAGGTGTTTCGAATGAAGGACCTGAACTACATCGTGATGGGTGGAAGATGCCTGTGTGTGGATTTTTTTTAACGTGGGGTGGCCGTTGCACACCAGCCACCACACGGGCTTGACAGAGCGAGGTCTTGGTCCAGTGGCCAGGGTTACCCAAGACGACTGGAGACCGGCTCTGTAGCACGGACCTAGTGCGCACACACATCGCAGTTGATAATAGACACGAGGTCAATAGCAGGTGAATAGGCTATCTGAACACATACACACACACACGCACACACCGACATAATTCTGTACCTCGGCTGAAGATCACACTGTCATAGGGGATCTTGTTCTTGGTCTCCAGGCTGGAACAGTTCCACCTGTGATCCCGGAACTGGTGCTGACACTCGTGGATGGCGATCTGGATTCCCTGGATGGCAGAAGCCGTCACGTCGGGGTTCCGCATGCAGACTTCTAGTTGACGGCGGGTCAGGCTTGAGAGCGTCAGGCACACAGTGTTGGCGGTTAGCACAGGGTCCACTGGGATCTTTAACCCGAGGATTTCATTACACCAGACCCTATCGGCAAAGGCAGAGAAGGAAATTGCCGTTAACATGGGGTTACATAATCATTTTACCGTTCAGGAATGGGTAGAGCCCGGTGAGGAGGTTGATCCCGGGGATGAGGGGGCTGACTTATGAGGAAAGGTTGAGTAGGTTGGGCCTCTACTCATTGGAATTCAGAAGAATGAGAGGTGATCTTATCGAAACGTATAAGGTACTGGAGGGCACTCAACAAGATGGATGCAGAGAGGATGTTTCCACTGGTGGGGAAGACTAGAACTAGAGGACATAATCTTAGAATAAGGGGCCGCCCATTTAAAACTGACATGCAGGTGCAGCAGGCAGTTAAGAAATCAAATGGCATGTTGGCCTTCATAGCGAGGGGATTTGAGTACAGGGGCAGGGAGGTGTTGCTACAGTTGTACAGGGCCTTGGTGAGGCCACACCTGGAATATTGTGTACAGTTTTGGTCTCCTAACTTGAGGAAGGACATTCTTGCTATTGAGGGAGTGCAGCGAAGATTCACCAGACTGATTCCCGGGATGGCAGGACTGATATATCAAGAAAGACTGGATCAACTAGGCTTGTATTCACTGGAGTTCAGAAGAATGAGAGGGGATCTCATAGAAACGTTTAAAATTCTGACGGGTTTAGACAGGTTAGATGCAGGAAGAATGTTCCCAATGTTGGGGAAGTCCAGAACCAGGGGTCACAGTCTAAGGATAAGGGGTAAGCCATTTAGGACCGAGATGAGGAGAAACTTCTTCACCCAGAGAGTGGTGAACCTGTGGAATTCTCTACCACAGAAAGTAGTTGAGGCCAATTCACTAAATATATTCAAAAAGGAGTTAGATGTAGTCTTACTACTAGGGGGATCAAGGGGTATGGCGAGAATGCAGGAATGGGGTACTGAAGTTGCATGTTCAGCCATGAACTCATTGAATGGCGGTGCAGGCTCGAAGGGCCGAATGGCCTACTCCTGCACCTATTTTCTATGTTTCTATGTTTTCTATGAGGAGGGATTTCTTCTCTCTGAGGGTTGTAAATCTGTGGAATTTGCTGCCTCAAAGAGCTGTGGAAGCTGGGACATTGAATAAACTTAAGACAGAGATAGACAGTTTCTTAACCGATAAGGGAATAAGGGGTTATGGGGAGCGGGCAGGGAAGTGGTCCTGAGTCCATGATCAGATCAGCCACGATCATATTAAATGATGGAGCAGGCTCGAGGGACCATATGGCCTACTCCTGCTCCTATTTCTTATGTTCTTATAAATGGTCTGAAATCTGCTATCTCACCGCATAAATGCAACCCTTCAAGAGAGGCAGAAACAGCATATAAAGAATTAAAAATAAATTACTGGCATTTATTCCACGCCTTTCACAACCAGCGGATGTCCCAAAATGCTTTACAGCCCGTGAAGTACTTTTTGGAGTGTAGTCACTGCCGTAATGTGGGAAACGCGGCAGCTAACATGCGCACAGCAAGCTCCCACAAACAGCAATGTGATAATGGCCAGATGATCTGTTTTAGTGATGTTAATTGAGGGATAAATGTTGGAATACCGGAGATAACTCCTCTGCTCTTCAATCAAAGTGCTGAGGGAGGGCTGCACTGTCGGAGGTGCTGTCTTTCGGATGAGACGTTAAACCGAGGCCCCGTCTGCTCTCTCAGGTGGACGTAAACCATTCCATGGCACTATTTCGAAGAAGAGTAGGGGAGTTATCCCCGGTGTCCTGGGACAATATTTACCTCTCAATCAACATAACAAAAAAACAGATTATCAAGTCATCATCACATTGCTATTCGTGGGAGCTTGCTATGCGCAAATTGGCTGCCGTGTTTTCCACATTACAACAGTGACTGCACTCAAAAAGTACTTCATTGGCTGTAAAGCGCTTTGGGATGCCCTGTGGTTGTGAAAGGCACTATATAAATGCAAGTCCCTCTTCTTCGTCAAATAGTGCCGCGGGATCTTTTACGTCCACCTGAGAGCAGGCGGGGCCTCGGTCCAACATCTCATGGCACCTCCAACAGTACGGCACTCCCTCAGTCCTGCACTGGGCATGCTGGCCTGGATTATGTGCTCAAGTCTCTGGAGTGGGGCTTAAATGTACAGCATTCTGACATAAACCAGAGCACTACCCATACTTCAGCAAGACTGCTGGTTTGTAGTTTTCATGGCGAGGTAAGCAGAATTGGGTAATTCCATTCCCTAAAACATTGGGAATAATCCCAGTCGCCCACGGCAGAATTTGAGTCATTCGGTTAGCCGATCCTTATGGCCCTGGGCATAAGGGAGAGAGAAAGGGGGAAGAGAAAACTAAATGAAATGCATAGAGAGAGAGGCAGAGGAAGAAAGGACGGAGAGATACAGAACACAGCAATGTCATAATTAAAACTGTTAGAATCCCGGTGACCTTGCTTGAGGTGGGAGAGGGGCTGCTCATTGTTAGGATCCGGACTACTGGGATCTTTAATCCCAGAATTCTAATGACATGAGCTCGGCGGCAGAGGATTAACCTCACTAAAATACCCTTGGAATCATCCGTGATACAACACACACTCTACATATAATGCCATCTCCTCTGAGTGTCACTATCTGCCACTATTATATTACAGCAGTTACATTCTTCTTACAATTCAAATCATGTTTCTCTCTCACTGGCAATACAGTAAGAAAAATAAATGACATTTCTTCCAATTCTTGTGTTTGCCTCATTGGGATTAATTGCACAACCCTCTGACTCATAAACCGGGAACCCCCATCCCCCCCCACTCGACCCCTCCCATCCCCCCCATCTCCCTTCCCCCCCCTCACCCCATCACCCCTCCTCCTTTCCCCCCACTTGCCCCCTCCCATTCCCCCCTCATCCTTCATCCCCCCTCACCCCAATTCCCCCTCCTCCCTTCCCCCCCTCGCCTCCCATCCCCCCTCCTCCCTTCCCCCTCACCCTCATCCCTCCCTCCTCCCTTCCCCCCACTCATCCCCTCCCATTCCCCCTCATCCCCACCCCCCATCCCCCTTCCCCCCTTGTCACCCATTCCCCCCTCGCCCTTCATCCCCCCCGCACCACCATCACCCCCCCATCCCCCAGATCCCTTCTATCCCCGCATCCCCTCATCCCCATCCCCCCTCGCCCCCCCCCTCACCCCCCTATCCCCCACATCCCCCCATCCCCATCCCCCCTCGACCCCCCATCCCCCCCGCACCCCCCATCCCCCACATCCCCTCACCCCCATCCCTCCTCACCCCCACCCTTCCATGCCCCCATCCCCCCTCGCCCCCCCATCCCTCCCTCGCACCCCTATCCCCCACATCCCCTCATCCCTATCCCCCCTCGACCTCCCCCATCACCCCCTCGGCCACGCCTCCATCCCCCCTTGCCCCCCCCATCTCTCCCCCGCCCCTCCCTATCCCCACATCCCCTCACCCCCATCCCTCCTCAACCCCACCCTTCCATGCCCCCCATCCTCCCTCGCACTCCCATTCCCCCCCCTCGCACCCCCCACCAACCCCCATCCCCACCCCAGATAGAACAGGACCGGGTGACCATTCCTTACCGTGTTGGAATTGTTTATTTTAGTTTCTGTGAGAAAAACCTCCACCTTCCATGTCCCTACCAAACACCCAATCAGTGTACAAACATTCCTTCCTCCCTCCATCACCCTGCCCTCCATTCCCTCCACCCACCTTACTCGTTCATAATTCCTCTCTCCATCCAACCATCCATAGAGCCAACTCTCCCTCCGCCCTCCCCTCCCTCCACCAGCCCCTCCCTGTGCCCTCCCGTCCCTGTGGCCTCCCCTCCCTCCGCCCACCCATCCCTCCATTCCCTCCATCCTCCCCTCCCTCTGCCCCCCTCCATTTCCTCCGTCCTCCCCTCCCTCCATCCGCCCCTCCCTCCATTCCCTCCATCCTCCCCTCCCTCCGCCCGTTCCTCCCTCCATTCCCTCCACCCTCCCCTCCCTCTGCCTGTTCCTCCCTCCATTCCCTCCGCCCTCCCCCGCCTGCCCCTCCCTCCATTCCCTGTGCCTGCCCCCTCCGCCCGCTCCTCCCTCCATTTCCTCCGCCCTCCCTCCGCCCGCCCCTCCCTCAACCCTCCCCTCCCTCCGCCCTCCATTCCCTCTGCCCTCCCCTCCCTCTGCCCTCCACTCCCTCCACCCGCTCTTCCCTCCACCCTCCCCTCCTTCTGCCCTCCATTCCCTCCACCCATATTTCCTCCCATCCCTCCCTACTCCCATCCCTCCACCCACCTATCACTATTGCCATTCCTCTCTCCATCCAACCATCCATACAGCCATCCCGCCCTCCCTCCTCCCCTCCCTCTGCCCTCCCCTCCAACCTCCCCTTGCTTCACCTTCCAGTCCCTCCACCCTCCCGCCATCCTCCCCTCACTCTCCCATCCCTCCACCCTCCCCTTCCTCCTCTCAACCCTCCATCCTCACCTCCAAGCTCTCCTACCTCCACATTCCCCTCCCTCCACCCTCCCCTCCATCCTCCACCCTCCCCTCCCTCCTCCCATCCCTCCACCCTCCCTCCCTCCTCCCCCTCATCCCATCCATTGCTCTAAACCTCCATCCTCCCATGACCCACCCATACAACCACCCCTCCCTTTCTACATCCTTCCATCCATTGTTCTATCCATGGAGCTGCACCTCTCTCCCTCTATCTGTTTATTGCTCTACTTGCCTTCACTCTGAGTCTGCCTACTTGCCTATCTCAGAATCTAGTTGTCTTGTATCTGCCTCGCCAGCTTCTCTGGCCGTGTCTGTATCTGATGGCCAGCCTATTCCCTCTCTCTCTCTCTCCCTCTCCCTCTGTCCCTTGGCCTATCTATCTCTTTCAGTGACACAAGGAGCCTCCTCCGGGGGCTTTGAAGAGAGCAGCGAGAGCTTGGCAACCATGTGTGTGTGTGTGTGCATGTAGACCGGATTGCATGTAGCGGATCAACATGCCCGGCGTGGTGTTGTCGACCGAATTGCGAGAGGCTGGGCTAGGGGACATGGGCTGCTGGGGGAGTGAGGGGCGAGGACCCAGAGCAGGTTGCCAGTGAGACATCACACTGCTGATGACTGGTGGCAAACTGGGCACCACGGGGTTAAAGCAGAGAGTGCGAGTGTTAAAACCACTAATAAAGCCGGCATTAGGTATTCCAGCGAGGGAGGGTGTACGGGGATTACTAATACCAAATTCTAATTGCATATTAAATTGGTAAAAGTTACAGGGGCTCTGAAAATGGCAAATGGGCTGTGAATGTGAGTCGGGGGGTTAAACACGAACCTGCAATGGACCCTTTTGGACATGTTAGGGATGGGAAACGAATCATAATTCACATTTATTGCAAGATGTGTTAACGAATTCGGTGAAGGACTGGGATTTGCAGAAAGGGCTGGAATTCTGGGATGCTTGAAGTCAGCGTGGTCCTTATCAGGATAGACATAATGAAGAAATTGTAATATACTGGAGGGACAATAAAGAGCGCGGAGGGTGTGCAGGAAACTTCAAAGGCGTTGTGCGGAGATTAATACCAGCGGTACATGGGAGCTTGGAGAGAGAGGCAGTATTAGCTCCAAGACAACCAATTATGGGTCTGTCACCCCGAGATTTCGATATATATATATATAGAGAGAGAGAGAGAGAGGGGCGGGTCAATAGATGGGATATTACTGTGGTACCTTGGGGGGAGGGGGTCTTAGGAGGGTCTTATCCCAAGTCAGACAACTCCGAAGAGAGGAAAGACTAGACCGTACTATGATGTGGAAGGCTCTGTATGAGAGGGCGGTGGAGGCAGATTTAATTGTAACTTTCAAAAGGGCAACTGGATAAATACTTTGGGGGGGGGCATTTCTAGGGCTAGGGGGAAAGAGCAGGGGGCAGTGGAGATAATTTGGATTGCTCTTGCAAAGGGCCAGTACAGGCAGGATGGGCCGAATGGACACAGGGACTGCTTCTATCCCGGTGACCACCCCCTCCCCATAGTCTCAGGGTCCAAGGGATTAAGGGGGCTCACACAGCCCATCAAAGGGGAATCTGCTGTCCTGGCTTATGGACCCCCAGGCGTTTGAGATAAACTCCCCCCCCATCCCCCCGCGCCCCAGTCCAGTCCCCCTCCCCTCTGGGTCCTTGTATTCTGTGCTTTAACAAAATCCGACGAGTTTAAGTCGGACAAGGACTGACTGACCCGGGGTGGGGGGTGGGGGGTATGAGGGGCGGAGCGGACAGTCCCAGTTAAGCAATTCACTGCACCCGAATTTCAAAATGTTTAAAACTTTACTGTTTGAAGCGAAAGCTTCTGAGAATCAGAATACTGGAGCAATAAAAGGTGGAGATAGCATGCACATTGAACCCTTCAAATAGAACTTGTCAATTCCGCTTGGCCATACATGAGAATCAAATAATATAAAGTATGGGGAGGGGGGGGGGAATGGAAATAAAATATTCGACATAGAATGTGGAATTTTTAAAGTTAATTAGGGAAAAAAATGTTGTGGTAGCAAATGATATGAAATAACTTGGAAGTTATATTATAAAATTATTACAATGTGAAATTATATTGCAATATTATATTATGAATCTGTAAAATGAAATATATTTGAAATGTGAAATTGTATTCGGTCACCAAGTTGTGCCAAAGGCCGAATATTCAGCATTAATGGCATAAGCCATCTGAAATGAATGGGAGGTTGAAGTTTGGGCTCTGGGACTTTCCGCTTAGCGAACCCGGAGTGCACGGGAGGGCGAAAGTGGAGCTTACCTGTGAGCGCAAAAGGTGAAGGAGATGAGAGCAAATGTGCCCGCAGACAGTCCCATCTTCAGCACCCGAACTGTGAACACGCCTCGAGCCCAGAATTCCCCTTCAGTCTTTACATGAAGCTCTCTCCAAATTCAGCCAAAGATAAATGGTCATCTCCTACACGGCTCCGCTGGAACCTTTGATGGGTGTGTTTCACTGGACCCTCCAATGTCCCAGCCGAACCGCTGCACACTCCAGTGCTCTGCTGCTGCAGACAAAATCTTCTCTCAAAGTTTATTTTTCCCTTCTCTGTTCCAAATGTGTCGATAATTGTCCCTCCTGACAGACGCCGTTCTCTCTCTCAGCGACTTACAATGGGATCGATGTGTGTCTCTCTCTCTCACTGCTGTCGCATTCTCACTCTCTCTCTCTCTGCTCAGTGATCGCAGGCTCTCCTGTCGCTCGCCTTGCAATCAGTCTCAGAGCCTGTTGTGAGTAGGAAAGTGATTCCGTTCCTCCTTTAACTGGAACACAATGTCTCATAAAGTGAGCACTTGAAACACCGGCCCACTTTAGACGTCACTAGATTAAGTTGCGAGAGAGAATCCGCCCCAGAAAAAAAACCATGTAGAGCTGATACACTCACACACACTCACTCACTCAGTCACACACATACACATAGTCACACTCACACAAAAAGACACACACACAGTCACACACTCACTCACTCAGTCACTCACACTCACACACAGACACACACTCACAGTCACACTCACACAAACAGACACAGTCACACACACACTCACACAGTCACTCACTCACACACACATACTCACAGTCACACACACTCACTCTCACACACACACACAGTCACACTCACTCACATTCACACACTCACTCACACACACATACATACTCACACACAGTCACATTCACACAGACACTCACACAGTCACAGTCGCTCACTCACACTAACACATAATCACACATACACAGACACACGCACTCACACACTGACACACATACTCACACACATACACACAATCACACACGCTCACACAGTCACTCACACACACATACTCACAGTCACTCATACACTACACACACAGGCACACTCACTCACAGTCACATTCACACACACACACACAGTCACTCACTCATACACACAATCACACATACATACATTCACACTCACAGTCACACACACACACAGACACTCACACACACACACACACACACACATACACAGAAACACACACACACCGACACACACACACATAGACACATTTACACAGTCACACACAGACACACACTCAGGCACACATAGACACACTCACACACAGACACATACTCACTCACACACACAGACACTCACACACACTAACACACACAAGCACACACTCACACACACACACACTCACACAAACACACACACTCACTCACACACACAGACACTCACTCTCACTAACACAATCACTCACACACAAACACACACTCACGCAAACACACACACTCATAGTCACAGTCACACACACGCACACACATACACAGAAACACAAACTCAGGCTTTCAGGCACACACACACGCACACAGAAACACGCACACGCAGAAACACACACTCACAGAAACACAAACACTCACATGCACAGTCGCACAGACACACACAGGGAGAGAGAGACAGTCACACACACACAGACAAAGGGAGAGAGACAGTCTCACACACACACACACACACATACACAGGGAAATAGATACAGTCACACATACACACACACACACGCAGGGAGAGAGAGACAGTCACACACACACACACAGGGAAATAGATACAGTCACACACACACACACACTGGGAGAGAGACAGTCACACACACACATACAGGGAGTGAGAGACCATCACACACGTTCACACACACACTCACTCACACACTCACTCACTCACACACACAGCCACTCACATACAAACACACACTCACACACACACACATCCTCACTCACGCATTCATACACACACTCACTCACACGCACACACTCAGACACTCACACACAAACACACACTCACTCACTCGCACACTCACACACACACACAGAAACACACTCACACACAAACACACACTCACTCACACACACGCACTCACACGCATGCTCACACATACACACACTCACACATACAGTCACACTCACACATACAGTCACACACTCACTCACACACACACACAGACACACACTCACTCACACAAACACACAACTCAGACACTCACTCACACACACACTCACACACACACACACTCACACACACACAGACACACACTCACTCACACACACATACTCAGACACTCAAATACAAACATACACTCACACACACACTCACACACACTCACACAGAAACAAACACTTACACACACTCACACACACAGACACACACTCACACAGAAACACACACTCACACACACTCACACACAGACACACACTCACACACACAGTCACACACTCACTTACACACACATATACGCACACTCACAGTCACACACTCACTCACACACACACAGACACACACTCACTAACACACACACAATCACTCACACAAACACACACTCACAGTCAAACACTCACTCACGCACACACACACACTCACTCACACACGCGCACAGTCACACACATCGACGCACTCTCACACACACACCCGCACACAGAAATGCACACTCACACTCACACACACACATAGGGCTAGATTTTTCACTTTTTTTGCATGCTTAACGCCCACTTAATGTCCATTTTACCGCTGAAATGACGAATAATGGCCATTTATCACCCATTTAGCCACAAAATGGAAACTGACAAGCATTTTTCGGAAACTTATCGCCGAGGGTTACTTTCCCCATGTGTGTAATGTCGGGAAAAAATATTACCGTCCGCCCACTTTCTTGGGGCGGAATCATCAGAATGGGCTAAATTAACGCTCATTATATCGCCCAGCGTTACTGTCCGCACGGAATTAATGCTGAGATTAAATAATACCGCCTGCCCACATTTTTTTGTCATAAAGATCATATTTGCTGAAACTAACGCCCATGAGATCGGCCAGCGTCACTTTCACCACCTTGCACATATATCGCCCACAATATCGCTCGACCAAAAAACCGCCCAGAAAAAGTGGAACTAACCAGAACTAATCACAGCGTTATGGACGCCATGTTCTACATCACATTTGCATCCTTTAAAAGGCTGCTCTGCTTCAATCTCGAGGCAGTTCGGATGTACTCTGGAGATTGTTGGAGTTGATGTGAACATCTGTACAAACATCTTGACCATACTGTGACCGATTGGAATTTAATCGTTGGGACATTCATTGCTTGTGACCAATCGGTGGAAAACAGAGAGCTATTGTAATGGGGCCTGTCCTTTCTCACCCTCTCTTGATGACCAATTACATGCTGCAGACTCGAGATCGCCGCAGGCACGCTCCACAGCATCATTTGCAAATGTAAGACGTGCCAGGCTGATGAGGAGGACCAGACATTACACCCCCCGCAAGTACAGGGACAAGTGGTCTTACCTCAACTTGCCCAACACCACCGGCCTTCGGAGACTGTGCTTCCCCAAAGAGGTTATCACTGAGGTGTGCCAGCTCATATGAGGAGATCTGCAGCCTGCCAGCACCATCAGTAATGCACTGTCCATCGAGGTCAAAGTCACCACGGCACTGTCGTTCTACACATCAGGTTCTTTTCAGGCCACAGATGGCGACATTTGCGACTGTCTCACCGTGCCACACATTGCTGCATTAGACAGGTCACTGAAGCCCTGTACGCAGGCAGGAGGGACTTGATCAGCTTCCCTATGACCAGGGAGGCACAGAGTGAGAGGGCTCTAGGATTGTCCAGAATTGCAAACTTCCCCAAGGTGCAGGGAGCAATAGACTGTACTCACATCGCGATGCGGGCACCTTTTCAGGATGCTGAGTTTTTCAGGGACCGCAAGGGATTCCACTCACTGAATGTCCAACTCGTTGTCGACCACAGCAAATTATAACGGCAGTGAATGCTAAATTTCCGGGCAGCATCCATGATGCTCACATCCTGCATGCGAGCACTGTATCTGACTTGTTTAACAATCAGCCACAAGGTCAATCAGAAAAAGGATATGGCCTCACCACCTGACTGATGACCCCCCTGCGTGACACCCACACCGAAGCCGAGAGGCGATACAATGAGAGCCACAGATCCACTCGCAATATCATGGAGAAAACCATTGGAGTGCTTAAGCTGTGCTTTAGATGCATGGACCATTCAGGAGGCAACCTCCAATACCACACCTTGAGCAGGTAGCTCAATTCGAGGTGGTGTGCTCCATGCTGCACAACTTGGCTATCAGGAGGGATAACAATTGCCTGATGAGTTTGACAGTCCACCTCACCAGAGAGAGGAAGAGGAGGATGAGGAGGCGGATGTTGACATCGGCACAGACAATCAGGCTGATGCTGAAGCCATGCCCCCGCCCCCCTGTAGACCGCATGAAAGGGCCCGTGGTGGCATGATAGCTGCAAGAGCCTTGCGTCAGGAGCTCATCAATGAGCGCTTTGCCTGAAAGAATGTTAGTGTTATTTACAAGCCTGACACACTGCTGGATGTGCAGGTCATACATCAATGGTGGGCATCACCTTGGTGACAGTTAAAGTTTAAATTGATTGAAGTTAAGTGTATTTATACCCTTTGATGTTAAGGAATTACCAGCGTGTAAAGGTACAGCTATCTGAGCCAATGTGCAACAAGGTTTTATTAAATAAAAACATTTAAACTGAACAGTTGTCTGAAATCATCAGTATTGCTATAAAAACCAACCCTTCCTCCCCGCTTCTCCTCCCCACATCTACCCCTTCCCCTTCCCCTCCTGACTCCAAGCCGCCTGGCCGGAGACGTCTTCATTGGTGGGGGGGTGGGGATGACGGCCGAACCGTTGTTTGGACAGATATGGGAGAGGACGGTCCCGAAGTGGGAACGTGCTCTGAGCCAGAAGCAAGATGTTGCTCATGGCTCTCATGTGTGGTTGGCAATGGGGCTGCGGCACCTTGGGGTGCAGTGCCGTATTTCCGTGACCACTGGGAGCTCTGTGCCACCAGTGTTCCTGGCTAGCAGCTCCAGGGCCTCCACCATCCCTTCCATGTTATATCTCATTTTGTTGGACAAAAACTCGGTTCCAACTATGTTCTTGTGCTTATTAGGATTTTTGCTGCTGGTGAATCTCCGTTGTGTCTCTCACAACAGCCAAATAAGCATACATCATACCCACACACGCTTTCAGTCCCTCTCAGCTGCCTCTCTCTCTGTCTCCTCTTCTGTGCATGTCATGATGACCCTTAACCTCCTGAATCGTGGGAATCGAGCGTTGCCATGCCATTGCTAAAGACGGTGACACTTTATGGCAGAAGGTCAGCGAGATTTAATGCTAACACCCATTTCATATCTCTCGCGGTAACGCCCAATTTCAAAAATGGAGACTAGATGGACGAGAAGCCGGCGATCTGAAAACGTATTTTTACCGCCCATGCCCACGGAAATAATGCTAATTTTTGGGCAATATGCACAAAAGTGTAAAATCTAGCCCATAGTCTCACAGACACACACACACACACACAGTCACACACTCATACATATACACACACTCTCACACAGACACTCACACACACACACAAACACACACACACAGACGCTCACTCACACTAACACCATCATCATCATAGGCAGTCCCTCGGAATCGAGGAAGATTTGCTTCCACTCTTAAAATCAGTCCTTAGGTGACTGAACAGTCCAATACGAGAACCACAGTCCCTGTCACAGGTGGTTGGAGGAAAGGGTGGGTAGGGAGCCTGGTTTGCCGCTTGCTCCTTCCGCTGCCTGCGTTTGGTTTCTGCATGCTCTCGGCGATGAGACGCGAGGTGCTCAGCGCCCTCCCGGATGCACTTCCTCCACTTAGGGCGGTCTTTGGTCAGGGACTCCCAGCTGTCGGTGGGGATGTTGCACTTTATCAGGGAGGCTTTGAGGGTGTCCTTGTAACGTTTCCTCTGCCCACCTTTGGCTCGTTTGCCGTGAAGGAGTTCCGAGTAGAATGCTTGCTTTGGGAGTCTTGTGTCAGGCATGCAGACTACGTTGCCTGCCCAAAGGAGCTGATCAAGTATGGTCAGTGCTTCAATGCACACACACACACACACACACACACACACACACACACAGTCACTCACATAAACACACACTCACAGTCACACTCATGCACTCACAGTCACACACTGACTCACACACACACAATGACATTCACTCACACCAACACACACACACATACACACACACGCACTAACACTAACACGCACACACTCAGAAACGCATGCTCACACTCACATACACACAGTCACACACACACATACTCACACACACAGTCACACACTCACAAATACACACATTGTCTCACACACGCGGTCACACACACACACACAGTCACACTCACACACACACACTCACTCATACATACTCACACACACAGTCACACAGTCACACAATCACTCACACACACACAGGCACTCACTCACTCTAACACACACTCCCACACAGAAACACAAACACACAGACTCAGGCACTCAAGCACACACACACTCACACAGACACATACTGACGCGCACACAGACCCGCACTCACGCACACACATATACACACTCACACTCACAATCACACACTCACTCACACACACACAAACACTCACTCACACTAACACATACTCACTCACACACACACAGTAACACACACTCACACTCACAGTCACACACACACTCATACACACACACACACACACAGACACATGGCTGGGAAAATGTTGGAGTCCATTATTAAAGAATCAGTAGCAGGACATTTGGAAAAGCAAAATTTGGTCAGGCAGAGTCAGCCTGGATTTATGAAGGGGAAGTCATGTTTGACAAAGTTGCTGGAAATTTTTGAGGATATAACAAACAGGGTGGATAAAGGGGAACCAGTGGATGTTATATATTTGGACTTCCAGAAGGCACTTGACATGGTGCCACATAAAAGGTTACTGTACAAGATAAAAGTTCACGGGATTGTGGGTGATATATTAGCATGGATAGAGGATTGGCTAACTAACAGAGAACAGAGAGTCAGGATAAATGAGTCATTCTCTGGTTGGCAACCAGTAATCAGTGGGGTGCCACAGGAACTAGTGCTGGGACCCAAACTATTTACAATCTATATTAACGACTCGGAAGAAGGGACTGAGTGTAACGTAGCCAAGTTTGCTGATGATACAAAGATGGGAGGAAAAGCAATGTGTGAGGAGGTCACAAAATATCTGCAAAAGGACATAGACAGGCTGAGTGAGTGGGCAAAAATTTGGCAGATGGAGTATAATGTTGGAAAATGTGAGGTCATGCACTTTGGCAGAAACAAAATCAAAGAGCAAGTTATTATTTAAATGGAGAAAAATTGCAAAGTGCCACAGTACAGCGGGACCTGGGGGTACTTGTGCATGAAACACAAAAGGATAGTATGCAGGAACAGCAAGTGATCAGGAAGGCCAATGGTATCTTGGCCTTTAGTGCAAAGGGGATGGAGTATAAAAGCAGGGAAGTCTTGCTACAGTTATACAGGGTATTGGTCAGGCCACACCTGGAATACTGCGTGCAGTTTTGATTTCCATATTTACGAAAGGATATACTTGCTTTGGAGGCAGTTCAGAGAAGGTTCACTAGTTTGATTCCGGGGATGAGGGGGTTGACATATGAGGAAAGGTTGAGTAGGTTGGGCCTCTACTCATTGGAATTCAGAAGAATGAGAGGTGATCTTATCGAAACGTATAAGATTATGAGGGGGCTTGACAAGGTGGATGCAGAGAGGATGTTTCCACTGATAGGGGAGACTAGAACTAGAGGGCATGATCTTAGAATAAGGGGCCGCCCATTGAAAGCAGAGACGGGGAGAAATTTCTTCTCTCAGAGGATTGTAAATCTGTGGAATTCGGTGCCTCAGAGAGCTATGGAAGTTGAGACATTGAATACATTTAAGACTGAAATAGACAGTTTCTTAAATGATAAGGGGATAAGGGGTTATGGGGAGTGGGCAGGGAAGTGGAGCTGAGTTCATGATCGGATCAGCCATGATCTTATTGAATGACGGAGCAGGCTCGAGGGGCCGTATGGCCTACTCCTGTTCCTATTTCTTATGTTCTTATGTATACACACACTCACATATAGACACACACTCAGATACACACACACAGGCACACACACACACAGACACACACTCACTCACACAAACACATGCTCATACATACAAACACATACTCACAGTCACACACAGACACACACTCAGACACACACACACAGAAACACACACATACATTCACACAGATACACACATACTCACACACACAAACACTCAGTCACACACAGAAACACAAACACACACACTCACACAGAAACCCGCACTCACACACACACACTCACAGTAACACACACAGAAACGCAAACACTCACACACACACACAGGCAGAGAGCGAGATACAGTCACACACACAGAGGGAGAGAGAGAGAGAGAGTCACACACAAACACACAAACACACACACACTCACACAGTCACACACTCACACACACAGAAACAGAAACACTCACACACACTCATAAACACAGACCCATACTCACAGTCACACACACAGAAACATACACAACAACACACAGTCACTCACACAGACCCACACACTCACACACACACTCACACACACACACACACACACACACACAGAGTCACACTCACACACACACACATACAGGGAGAGAGAGACAGTTACACACACACACACACACACACACATACAGGGAGAGAGAGATTGTCACACACACACACACTCACACACAGAAACACTCAGGCACACTCACTCACACACACACACACATACAGGGAGAGAGACAGTTACACACACACACACAGATACAGGGAGAGAGAGATTGTCACACACACACACACTCACACACAGAAACACTCACACACACTCACTCACACATGTGTATATACACACACAAACAGGGAGAGAGAGATAGTCACACACAAACACACGCACACATACACAGGGAGAGAGAGACTGTCTCACACACACACACACTCACACACAAAATACACTCACACACACTCACTCACACATGTGTATACACACACAGGCACAGAAAGCGAGAAAGACAGACACAGCAGATAGATAGGACCAAGGTAGTCCATTAAAAAACTGCAGGAACTCAGGAAGGGGCCAAAGTTACTGTATTATAATGAAGATGCCACAAATGAGAGGGAACAAGAATGGACACATACTGGGAGAGTGTCAGAAATGTAGAAAGAATGAAGACAGAACAGAAACAGCGAGAGCATAGGAGAGAGAGAGAGAAATGCAATGAGGTAGAGAAACAGACACGTGCATGAAAAATGAAACGGAGTCGGGGTCGAAGGTTCACTACAAGGCCAGGGGGAGGAAAGGCCGCACTTGCAGCATTGCAACAACAACAACAACATCATTATCATAGGCAGTCCCTCGAAATCAAGGAAGACTTGCTTCCAATTAATACGGGAATTACAGTCTCTGTCAAAGGTGGGACAGACAGTGGTTGAAGGAAAGGGTGGGTGGGGAGTCTGGTTTGCCGCACGCTCCTTCCGCAGCCTGCGCTTGATTTCTGCACGCTCTCGGCGATGAGACTCGAGGTGCTCAGCGCCCTCCCGGATGCACTTCCTCCATTTAGGGCGGTCTTTGGCCAGGGACTCCCAGGTGTCGGTGGGGATGTTGCAATTTATCAAGGAGGCTTTGAGGGTGTCCTTGAAATGTTTCCTCTGCCCACCCTGGGGCTCGCTTGCCGGGTAGGAGTTCCGAGTAGAGCGCTTGCTTTGGGAGTCTCGTTGTGGCCCGCCCAACGGAGCTGGGCGAGTGTGGTCAGTGCTCCGATGCTGGGGATGTTGGCCTGATCGAGGACGCTAACGTTGGTGCGCCTGTCCTCCCAGGGGATTTGTAGGGGAGACATCGTTGGTGGTATTTCTCCAACAATTTGAGGTGTCTACTGTACATGGTCCACGCTATAGAAATAACTATTGATCTGGACACCAAGGAGGACCCTCCTGCTCTTCTTCAAATGGGATTTTTTACGTTCACCTGACGCCTCATTCCTCACCGGCGCCAATACAGCTCTGACCATCTGGTTGGCTACGGGGTGCTACAGGGGTCAGCACGAAACAAATTTTGAGATCGGGATGATGACTGACGGGGGCGTTACACCCAATCGGTACGGTTCAGCGCTGCCTCGAAACCGGCAACAAATTTCCCGGCGGGGTGCTGGAAGCTGGACGGTAATCAAGGACACCCTCAAAGCCTCCCTGATAAAGTGCGACATCCCCACCGACACCTGGGAGTCCCTGGCCAAAGACCGCCCTAAGTGGAAGAAGTGCATCCGGGAGGGCGCCGAGCACCTCGGGCCTCGTTGCCGAGAGCGTGCAGAAAGCAAGCGCAGGCAGCGGAAGGAGCGTGCGGCAAACCAGTCCCACCCTCCCTTTCCATCAACGACTATCTGTCCCACCTGTGACGGGGACTGTGGTTCTCTCGTATTGGGCTGTTCAGCCACCTAAGGGCTCATTTTTAGAGTGGAAACAAGTCTTCCTCGATTCCGAGGAAGTGCCTATGATGGTGATGAATGATGTCCCCACCCATTCCCGCCCCGGTTTAACACCTCATCTGAAAGACGGCACCATCTGGCAGCGCTGTGCTCCTTCAGCACTGCACCGCGAGCATCAGCTTAGAATATGCTCTCAAGCTTCTGGAGTTGGTACTTGAACCCACAACCTTCTGGCTCTAGAGGCGAGGGTGCTACCCACTGAGCCACGGCCGACAACCACAACACCCCTTGACTACTGGCAATGAAATGAATGGCCGCTCAACCTTTCTGTCCATGTTGGTTGAGGGAGGAATTTTGGACAGAACTTCACCCTCTTCTAGTAATGCCCTGGTCACTCTGATTTTCAACTGGACAGGCAATCCTGATCTTGGTTGAAGGTCCCATCCAGAATGCAGGGAGCGCTACCTCAGTACCACACTGAAGTGTCAGTCTGGATTATGTGTCCCGATCAGCACAGAACAATTCTATTCTCACTCAGAGAGGTAAGAAAGAGAAAGGCATGGTTGGGGGGACGGGTGGGTAGGGCAGTGGAGGGGGTAATGACATTTATAGATGGTACCTTAATGTGCATTTTTAGAAGGAGATGTCCATTAGTGAGAACATAAGAACATAAGAAATAGGAGCAAGAGTAGACCATTAGGCCCCTCGAGCCTGTTTGTGTTTCATGTACAAGAATCTCCAGATCCCTTTATACCTCAGCACTTTGTAATCGCTCCCTATTTAAATAATAATTTGCATTTTTATTTTTCCTGCCACTCACTTACCCTGTCTACATTCCTTTGCAGATTCTTGGTGTCCACCTCACACCTTGCTTTCCCATCTATCTTTGTATCATCATCGAATTTGGCCATATTACACTCGGTCCTTTTATCCGAGTGTGAGTTGTGGGCAAAGCCCAGTATTACATAAGGACATAAGAAATAGGAGCAGGGGTCGGCCATACGGCCCCTCGAGCCTGCTCCACCATTCAATGCGATCATGGCTGATCTGATCTGATGATGGACTCAGCTCCACTTCCCCGCCCGCTCCCCATAACCCCTTATTGGCCTCGGCCTTAGCATGTTTCGGTCTGGGGAGGGAGATTTGATCTGTGGGCCCGGTGTAGCAGAATCATGACGGTGAAAGAACGAAAAGGGCGGGATTTTCATCGGGCTTGTGCCTCTGTTAACACCCCTGAGGGGCGGTAACAGGTTTGAAAATGGTTCCAGCTTCCAGCGCCGGGAAATTTGCTGCCGATTTCGCGGCGTGCTGAGCCGTACCGATCGGGACCGTCAAAGACCAGTGTTGAATGCCCCCGGTATCGTCCCTATCTCGAAATTTGTTTCGCACTGACCCCGCAGTGACCAACCAGCCCGAGAAAGCGGGCGGTCGGAGTTATACCAGCAGCAGTGAGGGAAGGAAGGAACTGCATGAGGTAAGTGTGATTGTTTTTTTGTTTGTTTTATTTTTGCGATTTATCTTCATGTGGGGTGAGCAAGGTATTCGGAATGTGTTTTGTGGTGATTATTTTTCCAGGGAAGTCTCTCTCAGGGCACTCCGAGGCTAGCTCTTTAGCTCAAGGATTTTCAGTTGCTCAGCCGGGCCAAGCTCCCGAAGAGAGGTATGCAACGCCTCCCTTAGCGCTCCGCCCCACACTCAGGGCCCAGCCGCTAAATATTTTGGCTGCTGATGCAAACCATTTCCCGGCGCAAACTTTACCGCCATTATCGCCCAAAAAATCCTCCCACTGAAAATCCAGCCCATAGTATTTGCATTCAAATAGCACCTTTCACGATCTCAAGGCATCCCAAAGCGTTTTACAGCCAACAAAGTATTTTTGAAGTGGAGTCACATGTTGTAACGTGGGGAAACACGGCAGACAATTTGCGCACAGCAAGCTCCCACAAACAGCAATGTGATAATGACCGGATAATCTGTTTTAACGATGTTGATTGAGGGTTAAATATTGGCCCAGGACACCGAGGATAACTCCCCTGCTCTTTTTCAAGTAATGTCGCGGGATCTTTTACATCCACCTGAGAGAGCAGACGGGGCCTCGGTTTAACGTCTCATCTGAAAGACGGCACCTCTGACAGTGCAGCACTCCTGCAGCACTGCATGGGGAGTGTCAGCCTTGGATTTTGTGCTCAAGTCTCTGGAGTGTGACTTGAGCCCGCAACCTTCGGACTCAGAGGCGAGAGTGCTGCCCACTGAGCCACAGCTGACACCTTGATGTTCAAAAGGAGCGCAGTTACAACACTGCTATCACCATTGCAGAGGAAGCCAACCTCCTTTTTGCTTCACCGTGACACAAAAGTGGAAAAAGGTTCAAATGTGACTGTTATGTTCAGAATAAATCCACAAGCCTGTATTGTAAGCTTAAACTGTTGTGACCTTGGCCTCTTTATTCAGACTCCTGGATCACCTTTTATACCTGCTTGGCCCGGGGTACACAGATGACCCTTAGGTCTCCCACAGGTATGCCCCTAGTGGCAAGTCTTACATATTGGTGAGGTTTACATAGATACATAACAGTGACAGTGCCACTCCAGGGTCCTGGTGACAATCTGAATCTGTAGTCATTAAAACAGTAGCAGGGACCTCACATAAGAACATAAGAAATACGGCCCCTCGAGCCTGCTCCACCATTTAATCAGATCATGGCTGATCCAATCATGGACTCAGCTCCATTTCCCCGCCCGCTCCCCATAACCTCTTATCCCCTTATCGTTTAAGAAACTGTCTATTTCTGTCTTAAATTTATTCAATGTCCCAGCTTCCACAGCTCTCTGAGGCAGCGAATTCCACAGATCCACAACCCTCTGAGAGAAGAAATTTCTCCTCATCTCAGTTTTAAATGGGCGGCCCCTTATTCTAAGATCATGCCCCCTAGTTCTAGTCTCCCCCATCAGTGGAAACATCCTCTCTGCATCCACCTTGTCAAGCCCCCTCATGATCTTATACGTTTCGATAAGATCACCTCTCATTCTTCTGAATTCCAATGAGTAGAGGCCCAACCTACTCAACCCCCTCATCCCCGGAATCAATCTAGTGAACTTTCTCTGAACTGCCTCCAAAGCAAGTATATCCTTTCGTAAATATGGAAATCAAAACTGCACGCAGTACTCCAGGTGTGGCCTCACAAATACCTTATATAGCTGTAGCAAGACTTCCCTGCTGTTATACTCCGTCCCCTTTGCAATAAAGGCCATGATTCCATTGGCCTTCCTGATCACTTGCTGTACCTGCATACTATCCTTTTGTGTTTCATGCACAAGTACCCCCAGGTTCCGCTGTACTTTGCAATCTTTCTCCATTTAAATAATAACTTGCTCTTTGATTTTTTTCTGCCTAAGTGCATGACCTCACACCCTTCAACATTATACTCCATCTGCCAAAGTTTTGCCCACTCACTTAGCCTGTCTATGTCCTTTTGCAGATTGTTTGTGTCCTCCTCACTCATTGCTTTTCCTCTCATCTTTGTATCGTCAACAAACTTGGCTACGTTACACTCAGTCCCTTCTTCCGAGTCATCTTTCTGACCACAGAATTTATATTGGAATGCCGGAAGGGCAGGGTGGACGCTGAGCCAGGAGATGTAACATTCCACACCAATGTCCTGCTTTTGAAAAGTGTCCAGTTTTTTAAACAATAACGATAAGGGGATAAGGGATTATGGGGAGCGGGCGGGAAAGTGGAGCTGAGTCCATGATCAGATCAGACATGATCTTATTGAATGGCGGAGCAGGCTCGAGGGGCCGTATGGCCTACTCCTGCTCCTATTTCTTATGTTCTTATGTTCTTATTAATGGGAGGACGTTGTCACATATGTTGTCTTCTGCAGAAATCGTTATCAACTAATTATTGGTCTCTGAAGCAAATGTCTTTTAAGAAAAAAAGAAAGATTTGCATTTATGTCGCACCTTTCACAACCTCTCAATGTCCCAATTTGCACACAGCAAGCTCCCACAAACACCACTGTGATAATGACCAGATAATCAGTTTATTAGTGATGTTGACGGAGGGATAAATATTGGCCAGGACACCGGGGATAACTTCCCTGCTCTTCTTTGAAATAGTGCCATGGGATCTTTCACGTCCACCTGAGAGAGCAGACGGGGCCTCGGTTCTACCTCAGCACTGCACTGGAGTGTCAGCCTGGATTTTTGCGCTCAAGTCTCTGGGGTGGGATTTGAACCCACAACTTTCTGACTCAGGTTACCCACTGAGCAATGGGCGACATAAAAAATGGGCGCTGGAATATATATACTGAGCATGGAACGGTAACGCACTTGCACCCTCCAAATAAACTCGCATGGGTTTTGTTGTAAATTTGTTAAGTTTTGTTAAGTTTGTGCTTAATTTCTATATTCATCTGTGACATATGACATTCAATGTTGCAAACTCGATTGATTCGAGGAGTAAATTACAAGTAAGAGCACACACCTTTACCCCTCCTCGAACAGCACACTGGACCATTTCAGTTTATTTTCACTCCTTCTACGAGCCTACCTTCCTAAAAATGGCTCAGTTTGTTTTCCAGTTGCAACTTGGAAGGAAAAAAAATCAAATTAGGATGCAGAAAGGAACTGTCTGTCTGCCTTGCGTTCTGTTTGCGTTTTTATCTGTTTTTTTCCCCTTTTTTCTCGTAAGTGTTAGAAATTATTAACGCTGTCTCACAGGTGCGAGTGAGCGGTGTTGATCATTTCTGTCAATAAAACAAGGTGAGATAATTACCCGGTTTCAAAATTCACTCTTTTTGAAAATTGAAATAACACTATTTCTTCCCTTCACCCACTTTCACATTCTCTCACCCCGCACTGTCGCTTACCCCTCTCCTTTTACAGTAGTATCTCTCTCTCCCTCTCTTCCTGACCCCAGTTTCTCGTGATCACTTTCTAAAGTTTATACAATGCCAAGCAAAGACCACAACACGTGTTTAATCTGAAGACTTTAATTTTCTATCTCAGACACACACAAACACACAAAACACTTTTCCTCAGTAAAATACATAGCGGCAGATTTTCGGCTCCTCTGCGCTCCGTTTTACACCCCGGAGCGGCGGCAATGGCGGGGGTGAGGCGTTCTGGGCGGGCGGTCAGTGTCCAGCGCCCCCCTCCGGCGATCCTCGGGTCCGGTTTATCGGCGGCGTGGGGCAGCACCGCCTGGAAGAGGTGTTACCGGTGTGCAACGCCTCTGGTTGCGACAACGGCGCGAGTTTTGACTCCCGTATGCCCCTCAGCGCGCCCCGCACTGACCGCCTGGGAAATCAGGGCAGTCCAACCATCCCGACAGCGGAGAGGTGAGGAATAGACTCCTAAGGTAAGTGTGATTCTTTTTTCTTTTAATTTTTTTGCGATTGGTGTTGTGGTGGCCCTGGGCAATGTTTTGGGAATGTTTCTGTGGGGGTTTTTTTTTCAGGTTTTTTGTTCCACTCCCCGGCGTCTCTCGGAGTGCTCCCGGCCTGGCTCTTTAGCTCGGGAGTTTCCCATGCTACTACCCAAGAGAGGTGTACAACGCCTCCCTTCGCGCTGCGCCCCCAGACACAGGGCCCAACTGCCCAATGTTGCTGACTGAGGCGCAAACTGTTCCCGGGTGCAAACATTACCGTCCCAAAATCATCGAAGCCGAAAGCCCAGCTCTAGAGTCTGTCGAAGGAGATTAAATGGGTGGGAACAGTCTGTGGGAGGGTCAAATCTGCATGGGATGTGAGGGGTGATTAAATGGGTCGGAGGAGAGTTCATGATAGGATGGACTGTGGCGAGAAAGAAGAAAGACTTGCATTTATATAGCGCCTTTCACGACCACCGGACGTCTCAAAGCGCTTTACAGCCAATGAAGTACTTTTGGAGTGTAGTCACTGCTGTAATGTATGAAACACGGTCGCCAACTTGCGCACAGCAAGCTCCCACAAACAGCAATGTGATAATGACCAGATAATCTGTTTCTGTTATGTTGATTGAGGGGTAAATATTCAAAGGAGAGTAAATGGGTGGGACTGTCCACGTTCAGAATGTGTGTGTATGGGCTCCGAGAGGAGATTAAAATGGGTGGAGTAGAGTTCATGACAGACTGTGAAAGATTTGATGGGAGGAGTTGTTCTTTTGTCATTTCATGTAGCCTCATGTTCTTACAAGAAATACTTAGTATGAGTTGTGGGTAAAGTTCAGTGTTGGCCTCAGCCTTTATTGTTTTGATAACTAAAACCTCCAGTTTCCACCTCCATAACATCGCTCGCCTCCACCCCCTGCCTCAGCTCGTCTGCTGCTGAAACCCTCATCCATGCCTCTGTTACCTCGAGACTTGACTAATCCAACACACTCCTGGCTGGCCTCTCACATTCTACCCTACGTAAACTTTAGGTCATCCAAAACTCAGCAGTCTGTTTCCTAACTCGCACCAAGCCCTGCTCACCCATCACCCCTGTGCTCGCTGACCTACATTGGCTTCCGGTTAAGCAACGCCTCGATTTCAAAATTCTCATCCTTATTTTCAAATCTCTCGATGGCCTCGGCCTCCCTATCTCTGTAATTTCCTCCAGCCTCACAAACCCCCGAGATATCTGCGCTCCTCTAATTCTGCCCTCTTGAGCATCCCTGATTATAATCGTTCAACCATCGGTGGCCGTGCCTTCTGTTGCCTGGGCCCCAAACTCTGGAACTCCCTCCCTAAACCTCTCCACCTCTCTACCTCTCTCTCCTTCTTTAACGTGCTCCTGAAAATCAACATCTCTGACCAAGCTTTTGGTCACCTGCCCTGCTTTCTCCATGTGTAACTCAGTGTCAAATTTTGCTTAATAACGCTCCTGTGAAGCCTCTTGGGACGTTTTTCTACATTAAAGGCGCTATCTAAATACAAGTTGTTGTTGCTGTGATGAAAAGCCATTGGGTCCATATTCGATCATGTATCGAGAAAACCCTTCAGTGACATGATCACAGCATCGAACTGTTTCTTAAATTTCTTCAAGTCTTTTCGCCTCCGTTGCGCTTCTCAGAAGCCAATTCGAAGAGCTCATCACTCTTCATGTGAAGAAGAGAGTCCCTGTCAGTAATCTTAAATTTTCCACAGTCTACCCTACGTAAACTTGAGGTGATCCAAAACTCGGCTGTCCGTGTCCTAACTTGCACCAAGTCCCGCTCACCCATCACCCCCTGCGCTCGCTGACCTACATTGGCTTCTGGTTAAGCAATGCCTCGATTTCAAAATTCTCATCCTTATTTTCAAATCACTCCATGGCGCCACCCCTCCCTACCTCTGTAATCTCCTCCAGCCCCACAACTCCACGAGATGTCTGCGCTCCTCTAATTCTGCCCTCCTGAGCATTTCTGATCGTAATCGCTCCACCATCGGTGGCCGTGCCTTCTGTTACCTGGGCCCCAAGCTCTGGAACTCCCTCCCTAAACCTCTCCGCCTCTCTACCCTCCTTCAAGACGCTTCTTAAAACCTACCTCTTTGACCAAGATTTTGGTCACCTGCGGTAATTTCTACTTATGCGGCTCGGTGTCAAATATTGTATCACATAATATTGCTGTGAAGCGCCTTGGGATGTTTCACTACGTTAAAGGCGCTATATAAATACAATTTGTTGCTGTTTGACCAACTTCACCCTGTGTTCTCTTCCAGGACCAATGAATGGATCCGACTTCAAACTAAGGAGGATTGATCCTTTGGGAGGGGGCAATCACTTTCAAAAAGAAACAATTCTCGGTCAGAGGCAAAATCCCAGAATTTGGCTGGAGCTGTGCCCCTTGGAGCAGAGAAAGTTAAGGCGAGATTTGAACGAAGTGTTCAGAATCGTGAAGGGGCTTTGATAGATTAGATACAGGGGAAACGGTTTCCAGTGGCTGGAAGACACACGGATTCAAGATAATTGGCAAAAGAACCAGAGGGTGGGATGAGGACAGTTTTTTTTACGCCGCGAGTTTGTGTGATCTGGAAGGCGCTGCCTGAAAGGACAGTGGGAGCAAATTCAATAGTAACTTTCAAAAGGGGAATTGGATAAATACCTGAAGAGGAAAAATTTGCAGGGCCACGGGAGAAGAGCAGGGGAAGTGGGACTGGTTGGATTGCTCTTTCAAAGAGCCGGTACAGGCACGATGGGGTGAATGGTCTCCTTCTGAGTTAAATCATTCGATGAAGGCACTCTGCTGATTATCTACCGTGTTGCGTCTTTGGTTGAAGACCCAATTGGCTGATTCATGTGGCAGGTCGGTGAGTGTACCTCATTCATAAAAAAATAGGACATAAGAACATAAGAAATAGGAGCAGGAGTCGGCCATTTGGCTCCTCGAACCCGCTCCGCCATTTAATAAGATCATGGCTGATCTGATCATGGACTCAGTTCCACTTCCCTGCCCGCTCCCCATAACCCTTTACTCCCTTATCGCTCACAAATCTGTCTATCTCCGCCTTAAATATATTCAATGACCCAGCCTCCACAGCTTTCTGGAGCAGAGAATTCCAAAGATTCACGACCCTCTGAGAGAAGAAATTCCTCCTCATCTCCATTTTAAATGGGCGACCCCTTATTCTGAAACTATACCCCCTAGTTCTAGATTCCCCCTCGAGGGGAAACAGCCTCTCTGCATCTGCTCTGTTAAGCCCCCCCAGAATCTTATATGTTTCAATAAGATCACTTCTCATTCTTCGAAACACCAATGAGTATAGGCCCAACCTGCTCAACCGTTCTTCATAAAACAACCTCAGGAATCAACCTCATGAACGTTCCGTTGAGCATCCTTCCCAGCCCTAGATGCTAATCTGATGAGTTAGAGACAATTACAAATTTCAATGCAGCTTTTCAACCGCAGGGTCCCGATTCAGTTCCTGGTTCATACTGACCTCATCATCCTCATCATCATAGGCAGTCCCTCGAAATCGAGGAAGACTTGCTTCCACTCTAAAAGTGAGTTCTCAGGTGGCTGCACAGTCCAATACAGGAATTACAGTCTCTGTCACAGGTGGGACAGACAGTCATTGAGGGAAAGGGTGGGTGGGACAGGTTTGGTGCTGCCTGCGCTTGTTTTCTGCATGCTCTCGCCGACGAGACTCGAGGTGCTCAGCGCCCTCCGCTTAGGGTGGTCTTTGGCCAGGGACTCCCAGGTGTCGGTCGGGATGTTACACTCTAGCAAGGAGGCTTTGAGGGCACCCTTGAAATGTTTCCTCTGCCCACCTGGAGCTCGCTTGCCGTGTAGGAGTTCCGAATAGAGCGCTTGCTTTGGGAGTCTTGTGTCGGCTATGTGGATGATGTGGCCTGCCCAACGAAGCTGGCCGACTGTGGTCAGTGCTTCGATGCTGGGGATGTTGGCCTAATCAAGAACACTGACATTGGTGCATCTGTCCTCCAAGTGGATTTGTAGGATCTTGCGGAGACATCGTTGGTGGTATTTCTCCAGTGCTTTGATGTGTCTACTGTATATGGTCCACGTCTCTGAGCCATACAGGAGGGCGGGTATCACTACAGCCCTGTAGACCATAAGCTTGGTGCCAGATTTGAGGGCCTGACCTTCGAACACTCTTCCTCAGGTGGTCGAAGGCTGCGCTGGCGCACTGGACCTCGTCGTCGATGTCTGCTCTTGCTGACCTCAGATGGGGCGGCAGTAAGGATTGGCCTCTCGGCCTCTACACCAGGAAGGAGAAAGGACAGGCAGGATCCCCACTTTTGATTGCTATCCAGTCATCATCATAGGCAGTCCCTCGAAATCGAGGAAGACTTGCTTCCACTCTAAAAGTGAGTTCTCAGGTGACTGAACAGACCAATACGGGAATCACAGTCTCTGTCACAGGTGGTTGGAGGAAAGGGTGGGTGGGGAGTCTGGTTTGCCGCCACGCTCCTTCCGCTGCCTGCGCTTGGTTTCTGCGTGCTCTCGGCGGCGAGACTCGAGGTGCTCAGCGCCCTCCCGGATGCTCTTCCTCCACTTTGGGCGGTCTTTGGCCAGGGATGCCGGTCGGGATGTTTCACTTTATCAAGGAGGCTTTGAGTGAACCCCAGCTGGAGAATCTGAATGAGCGAGTGTGAGGGGAGGATCACGTCAAGCGCAGTGGCGCTGCATTTCCTGGTCAATTCACAACAACAACTTGCATTTTGAAAGCACCTTTAACGTAGTAAAACGTCCCAAGGCGTTATGCAGGAGCGCAAGTCAGACAAAATTTGACACCGAGCCACATAAGGAACTATTAGGGCAGATGATGAAATGCTTGTTGAAGGAGGTAGGTTTTAAGGAGAGAGGTAGAGAGGTGGAGAGGTCTAGGAAGGGAAATCCAGAGCTTGGGGCCTAGACAGCTGAAGACCCGAGTCTGCTAACTCACACCGTGCCTGTGCTCATACTTTGAAAAAAAATTGTTCCTGGGGTGTCACTGGCAAGGCCGACATTTATTGCCCATCCCTATTTGCCCTTGAAAAAGTGGTGGTGAGCCACCTTCTTGAACCTCTGCAGTCCGTGCGGTGAAGGTACTCCCACAGTGCTGTTAGGGAGGGAGTTCTAGGATTTTGACCCAGAGACGATGAAGGAACGGGCCATATATTTCCAAGTCGGGATGGTGTGTGACTTGGAGGGGAACGTGGAGGTGGTGGTGTTCCCATGAGCCTGCTGCCCTTGTCCTTCCAGGTGGTAGAGGTCATGGGTTTGGGAGGTGCTGCTGAAGAAGCCTTGGCGAGCTGCTGCGGTGCATCTTGTAGATAGAAACATAGAAAATAGGTGCAGGAGTAGGCCATTCGGCCCTTCGAGCCTGCACCAACATTCAATAAGATCATGGCTGATCATTCATCTCAGAACCCCTTTCCTGCTTTCTCTCCATACCCCTTGATCCCTTTAGCCATAAGGGCCATATCTAACTCCCTCTTAAATATATCCAATGAACTGGCATCAACAACTCTCTGCCGTAGGGAATTGCACAGGTTACAACTCTCTGAGTGAAGAAGTTTCTCCTCATCTCAGTCCTAAATGGCCTACCCCTTATCCTTAGTTTGTGACCCCTGTCCCCTGGTACACACTGCAGCCACAGTGCGCTGGTGGTGGAAGGAGTGAATGTTGAAGGTGGTGGATGAGGTGCCAATCAAGCGGGCTGCTTTGTCCTGGATGGCGTCGAGCTTTTGAGTGTTGTTGGAGCTGCACTCATCCAGGCAAGTGGAGAGTATTCCATCACACACCTGACTTGTGCCTTGTAGATGGTGGAAAGGCTTTGGGAATGGATGCATTGCCAGGATACCAGAGTGAACCCAGTGCCCAATATTTCCTGCACAATGTGAGTCAGGCCCTCCAGGCGAGGTGGAGAGTAGTGGGGGGCGCGGGGGGAATCAGCCAGGGTTCGTCTATCCAGTGACTCCAGTTGGAGAGTATGAATCCGTGGCCGTCGGGCGAGGTTGGAACTGAGCTCGGCCGAGGACCCCTTCCGTTGCCGCATAGTCTGCACGCTCCCCGGGCCCTGATACTCTGCAGGGGCCCTCTTGGACTCCACCTTTTGGCGGAACCCCCAGAGAAACAGTGGCAATATTTAGAACAAAGGAACTTAGCTTCAACAGCAAGAAATTGCATTTATATAGCGCACTGAACGTAGTTACAACCACCCCAAGGCACTGCACAGGAGTGATTACCAAACAAGGTTTGATACTGAGCCAAAGAAGCAGATAGCTTGATCAAACAATACAGGAACAGGAGGAGGCCATTCGCCCATTTACTGAGATCATGGCTGATCTGTATTAACCACATCCCCATATCCTTTTATGTCTAGCAAAAGTAAGTGGGTTCTAAGGAGCGTCTTAAAGGAGAGAAATTCCTGCAGCATTTTTCATGCTCTCACAACATCCCAAAATGCTCCACAGAGAGAAAGGAAGAAAGAAAGAGAGAAAGAAAGAGAGAAAGAAAGAAAGAGAGAAAGAAAGAGAGGAAGCGAGGAAGAGAGAACGAGAGGAAGCGAGAACGAGAGAAAGAGAGGGAAAGAAAGAAAGAAAGAAAGAAAGAGAGAAAGAAAGAGAGAAAGAAAGATTTGCATTTATATAGCGGCTTTCACAACCACCAGACGTCTCAAAGCGCTTTACACCCAATGAAGTACTTTTGACGTGTAGTCGCTTTTGTAATGTGGGAAATCTCCCACCGAATGTGCAACCTTCTTCCAGCCATTCGAAAGGTAAAAAGGTCATCAGTCAGAATTCATGCTCAATTAAAATTCCTTGAACCTTTACTGGTACGGAATCTATTTTTAACGGAAAGCTGAAGTTGAATGATATTTTAAGACTCTTGGTAGAAGACACAATAAAGGCCCAGTACTTGTTTAGTCTACCAATTGATTACAGAGCAAGGATGTTGAAAATTACCCACCAACACATTCCACCTGACGCTAAAATCCTTCCACAGCCTGTAATCTCCAGAAAGAAATGGAAAAATTATTTACGCTTAAATCGGTCAAAAATATCAAGGAAGGAGACCCATTAAGAGCGCAAAAGAAATGTTCACTGCATTCGGTTAGATTGGACTTGCATCAAATGCGTAAGCCCACTATTATACCTCGTCTCTCCTGGTGGCACTGATGCTCGCTGGGGCCTTAGTCAAGGAAGGGAGGGAGGGAGGGAGGAAGGAAGGGAAGGAGGAAGGGAGGGAGGGAGGAAGGGGTCATATCTTAGAGAGCACACACATCACACAGCCTGTAAAATGGCTGCAGGTTCCCGTGACCCCTGACCTGCTGGTCAGGTGACCTACTCTTTATTAACAGCACTAACTGCAGTAACACAGGTGTCCACAGTGTGGAGCTACAGACATTACACTTCTCCCTCCTTAATGAAGTTATTATGACAAACAATCATCATACATAACTTGCATGGTTATAGATAACAAGGATATGGACTTATTTTGCCATATTTACAAATCAAGCTTAACCACTTGTCTTCTGTTTCAAAGAGGATACCTTTTCTCTTGAACAGAACCTTCCAAATATGGTGTTGAATTTAAACTCATTCGAGGCTGATCCGGAGGGATGTTTTCCTCCAAGGGATGCCCTTGATTTCCATTTGAACTCTCTCTAACTTCAGACTGTTTGTTTTCCTGACTCGGACTCAGACTTACATTCTGACTTTCTCTTGGATTTGTTTCCAGTACATTGGATGTAGGATATGCTACTGGTGTATCAAAACTATCTGATGAGTCAAAATAATTGAATCATTCCCACCTTCAACTACTTCCCTGCCTGTGGGTAAAATATGATCAATATGAACAAACCTAACCTGTCCATTATCTTGACCAAATATGTGCGAGGACCACATATCTTCACCACTCTTCCTGGTAACCACTTTACCCATTTATGGTGATGGTTCTTCACTCTCGCCTTTTGATTTAATTTCACACTTCTCTCTTTTACTCTACCTCTATCATGATTCTTTTTCTGTCTTAATTGTGTCTCCTCTATGGACTGTGCCAAGTTTGGTTTTAACAACGAGAATCTGGTTTGTGGCTGTCATTTGAGAAATAACTCTGCTGGTGTTCTACCAGTAATTGTGTGAGGAGTATTACGATACGTTATTAGAAAATGAGTCACTTTGTGGTCCAATGACAACTGTCGTTTCTATGGATTTGGATCTAACATTTGTTTGATGAGGGCACATTTTACAATTTGTACAGTGCGCTCTGCTGCACCATTCGAAGCAGGATGGTATGGTGGGACCTTGGTATATTTCACACCATTTTTGCTCGGGAATTGTGCAAATTCTTCTGAAAGAAATTGTGGTCCATTATCCGAAACAATTTCTTCTGGGAGGCCAAATGAAGAAAATAATCTTCGCAAAATGTCTAATGTTTTACTTGTATTTTCCATATTGGAAACACCTCGACCCACTTCGAATGGTAATCAATCACAATGAACAATTGTTGTCTTTATAGCTCAGCAAAATCGATACGTAGTCTTTGCCACACCCTGGAAGGCCATTTCCACGGCTGTAATGGTACTGGTGGTGGTTGCTTGCTTACCGATTGACATGTCGTACACTAACTGACGATGTATATCTTTATCAAGACCTGGCCACCATAAGTAACTGCGTGCAAAACTCTTGGTCAAGCACATTCCCAGGTGCTGGTCATGGAGGTCTCCTAATAATTTGGACCCGAATTTATTTGGTATAACCACTCTTGCACCCCGCATGATACAATCTTTATCGACTGATAATTCATTCCTACGAATGAAGAATGAATGAATATCTGGTTTGGCCATCCGTTTGCAATATAATCATACACCTTTGACATAAGTGGGTCACGTTTGGTTGCTCTACCAATCTCTTCAGCTGTGACTGGCAGTTCATCGACGTGTGAAAAATAGAACACCTCTTCCCTATCGGGTGTAACTTGTGATGGGGAAGGCAATCTAGACATAGCATCAGTATTACTGTGATCAGCTGATCGTCTGTATTCAATATCATATGTATATGCTGACAAAATCAAAGCCCATCTCTGCATTCAGGCTGCAGCTAATGTTGGAACTGGGGACTTTGGATGGAGGATTGCTGTCAGGGGCTTATGGTCCATAACGAGAGTAAACTTACGACCATACAAGTATTTGTGGAACTTCTTGACCCTAAAAATTAATGCCAAAGTTTCCCTTTCGATTTGCGCATAATTATGCTCAATGGCACTGAGTGTGCATGAAGCAAAAGCAATTGGTCTCTCCTCCCCACTACGTAATACATGCGAGATTACTGCCCCAACTCCATACGGAGAGGCATCAGATGCTAGCTTGAGCTCCTTAGATATGTGATAGTGAACTAACATGGTGCTCTCTACTAAATTGCTTTTACACTCCTTGAATGCTGTATCGCATTCTTTTGACCACTTCCAATGGACTTGTTTTATCAATAGATCATTCAGTGGATGTAATACTGCAGCCAAATTTGGTAGGAATTTTCCATAATAGTTCAAAAGACCCAAAAATGATTGAAGTCAGTGACATTCTTGGGAGTGGGTGCATTTCTGATTGCATCCAATTTTTCCATGGTTGGATATAAACCATCCTTGTCTACTCTGTACCCTAAGTACTCCACTGAGTTTTGAAATAATTCACACTTGCGAGCAGATACTCATAATCTGTGCTTCTCTAGCCGTTTGAGGACTTCATTCAATATGTTATTATGAATTTGCTTATTTGGTGCTGAAATTAGTATGTTATCTAAATAACATACTACCCCTTCAATACCTTGCAAAATCTGGTTCATTACCCCTTGGAATATGGCAGGAGCGGAAGACAGTCCAAATGGTAGCCTATTAAATTGATATAGGCCTAGATGAGTATTTATAATCAAGCATGACGTGGACTCCTCATCTAGTTCCAGCTGTAAGTAGGCATTCGTCAGATCCAACTTTGAGAAAATCTGACCCCCTGTCAGTGTTGTGAACAAATCGTCTATATTTGGCAATATATTGGGGACATTACCCTCTAGAACCTGGTTTACAATTACTTTATAATCACCACACAATCTTACCTTACCATCGGGCTTAGATACAACAATGGGTGTAGCCCAATTACATCGATCTATCTTAGAAATAATATTCTCAATCTCTAGTCTTTTGAATTCTTGCTCAACTTTCTCCTTGAGTGCATATGGTACGGAACGTGGATTTCAGTAAACCGATCTAGCATCCTTCTGTACCCTGACACTTGTCCTCGTTATTGTTCTTCCATGCTATGTAGTCTCTGGGGATTTCTACTCATAGCTTTGAAAGCTGGTTTAACCTTCAGTCGGCATGCCTTCACAAGATGCCCAGTTTTCCTGCAGACGAAACACTCTGCCTTCACATATGGACAACTTTGAGCACTGTTGTCCCAGGCACCGATAGTAGGATGTCAATGCTCTGTTCCCATTTCCAGTTTCTGAGACTTTAAGGCCCCACCGCCTTTTACTTTGAACCTGCAGGCGGTTCACCTCGGTTGTCTGATGACTGAAAATAGTATGAAATTCTTGGGAATATTGGTCAGCCATGCTCATCAACCTAGCTGTCTGACAAGCTAAATCAAAAGTCAAGTCAGGCGTTGTCAATAACTTCCTACTGATCACATCATTTCTCATCCCACAAACAAAGCGGTCTCGCAATGCTCGGTTCTGAAAGTCTCCGAAATTACAGTGAATAGATAGCTTTTTTAATGCTACAATGTATTCTCTGATATTTTCTTCGGCCTTCTGATTTCGTATTCCAAAACGATAACTTTCAGCAATTTCTAATGGAACGGGGCTGTAATGTTGTTCTAGCTTAGTTAGAATCTGTTTCAGTATTGTATCCTTTGGCTTGTCAGGCACAAGCAAATTTATTAGCGTTTCATACAACTCGGACCCGGCCTCAGTTAAGAATATAGCTCTTTTTCGGTCCAAAACCGCCCGGTCTTCATTGTTGGGAATTTCGATGATTTTATTTGCAGTGAAAAACATTTCTGTCCGATCCACATATGCTCTGAAACTTTCACGGTCACGTTGAAATTCCCCCACATGCACTATAATTCCCATAGGGGTAGCCATTTTGACTCTGGCAGTTTCACCAAGTGTGCTCGTAATTTACCTCAGACTTGTAGTTGTTTCCAAAAACAGAGAAGCTCTCAAAGTCTTTCTCTCGGCTGGCTGAATCCTTCACCAACAAAAATGTCAGCATTATATTATCCAATTACATCCCGTTCCCGTCACCAAATGTCATATCGTAGAGAGCACACACATCACACAGCCTGTACAATGGCTGCAGGTTCCGGTGACCGCTGACCTGCTGGTCAGGTGACCTGCTCTTTATTAAAGCACTAGCTGTAGTAACACAGGCATCCACAGTGTGGAGCTACAGACATTACAGAAGGAAGGAAGGGAGGGAGGAAGGAAGGAAGAGGGAGGGAGAGAGGAAGGAAGGGAGGGAGGAAGGAAGGAAGGAAGGAAGGAAGGAAGGAACATAAGGACATAACTTAAGAACATAAGAATTAGGAACAGGTGTAGGCCATCTAGCCCCCTCGAGCCTGCTCCGCCATTCAATAAGATCATGGCTGATCTGGCCGTGGACTCAGCTCCACTTACCCGCCCTCTCCCCGTAACCCTTAATTGCTTATTGGTTAAAAATCTACCTATCTGTGACTTGAATATATTCAATGAGCTAGCCTCAACTGCTTCCTTGGGCAGAGAATTCCACAGATTCACAACCCTCTGGGAGAAGAAATTCCTTCTCAACTCCGTTTTAAATTGGCTCCCCAGTATTTTGAGGCTGTGCCCCCTAGTTCTAGCCTACCAGTGGAAACAACCTCTCTGCCTCTATCTTGTCTATCCCTTTCATGATTTTAAATGTTTCTATATGATCACCCCTTATCCTTCTGAACTCCAATGAGTAAAGACCCAGTATACTCAATCTACCATCATAAGGTAACCCCCTCATCTCCGGAATCAGCCTAGTGAATCATCTCTGTACCCCCTCCAAAGCCAGTATATCCTTCCTTAAGTAAGGTGACCAAAACTGCACGCAGTACTCCAGGTGCGGCCTTACCAATACCCTATACAGTTGCAGCAGGACCTCCCTGCTTTTGTACTCCATCCCTCTCGCAATGAAGGCCAACATTCCATTTGCCTTCCTAATTACCTGCTGCACCTGCAAACTAACTTTTTGGGATTCATGCACAAGGACCTCCAGGATGTTGTAATTTCTCCCCATTCAAATAATATTCCCTTTTACTGTTTTTTTCCCCAAGGTGGATGACCTCACACTTTCCGACATTGTATTCCATCTGCCAAACCTTAGCCCATTCGCTTAACCTATCCAAATCTCTTTGCAGCCTCTCTGTGTCCTCTACACAACCCGCTTTCCCACTAATCTTAGTGTCATCTGCAAATTTTGTTACACTACACTCTGTCCCCTCTTCCAGGTCATCTATATTGTAAACAGTTGTGGTCCCAGCACCGATCCCTGTGGCACACCACTAACCACCGATTTCCAACCCGAAAAGGACCCATTTATCCCGACTCTCTGCTTTCTGTTCGCCAGCCAATTCTCTATCCATGCTAATACATTTCCTCTGACTCCGCGTACCTCTATTCTGAAGTTCCGTCACTGTTGTAACGTACGCAAACACACCAGACAATTTGTGCCTGACAAAGCCCCACAAAGAGCAAACGACCAGCAGATGATGGTGGTTGAGGATTAGCTCTGTCAAGCCCATGTGGTGGCTGGTGTGCAACGGCCACCCCATGTTAAAAAAATGCATGCACACAGCAGCCAATTCGCGCACAGCAAGCTCCCACAAACAGCAATGTGACAATGACCAGATAATCTGTTTTTGTTATGTTGGTTGAGGGATAAATATTGGCCCCAGGACACTGGGGATAACCCCCTCTGCTCTTCTTCGAAATAGTGCCATGGGATCTTTTATGTCCACCCGAGAGGGCAGACGGGGCCTCAGTTTAATATCTCATCTGAAAGATGGCACCTCCGACAGTGCAGCGCTCCCTCAGCACTGCACTGGAGTGTCAGCCTAGATTTATGTGTTCAGGTCCCTGGAGTGGGACTTGAACCCACAACCTTCTGACTCAGAGGCGAGTAAGAACATAAGAAATAGGCCATACGACCCCTCGAACCTCCTCCGCCATTCAATAAGATCATGGCTGATCTGATCACTGACTCAGCACCACTACCCTGCCCACTCCCCAAAACCCTTTATTCCCTATTGCTCAAAAATCTGTCCATCTCCGACTTAAATATATTCAATGACCCAGCCTCATCTCAGTTTTAAATGGGTGGCCCCTTATAGGCCCAACCTGCTCAACCTATCTTCATAAGTCAACTCCTCATCTCCGGAATCAACCCAGTGAACCTTCTCTGAACTGCCTCCAATGCAAGTATATCGTTCCTTAAATAAGGAGACCAAAACTGTACGCAGTACTCCAGGTGTGGCCTCACCAATACGCTGTACAGTTGTAGCAGGACTTCTCTGATTTTATATTCTATCCGCCTTGCAATAAAGGCCAACATTCCAATTGCCTTCCTGATCACTTGCTGTACCTGCATATTCACTTTTTGTGTTTCATGCACAAGGACCCCCAGGTCCCTCTGTACTGCAGCACTTTGCAATTTTTCTCCATTTAAATTATAATGAGCTTTTTTTATTTTTTCTGCCAAAGTGGATAACCTCCCACTTTCCCACATTATACTCCATCTGCCAAATTTTTGCCCACTCACTTAGACTGTCTATATCCCTTTGCAGATGTTTTGTGTCCTCCTCACAACTTGCTTTCCCACCCATCTTTGTATCATCAGCAAACTTGGCTACATTACACTCGGTCCCTTCATCCAAGTCATTAATATAGATTGTAAATAGTTGAGGCCCCAGCACCCATCCCTGTGGCACCCCACTAGTTACTGTTTGCCAACAGGAAAATGACCCATTTATCCCGACTCTCTGTTTTCTGTTAGTTAGCCAATCCTCTATCCATGCTAAAATATTACCCCCAAACCTGTGAAATTTTATCTTGTGCAGTAACCTTTTATGTGGCACCTTATCGAATGCCTTCTGGAAATCCAAATACACCACATCCACTGGTTCCCCCTTATCCACCCTGCTCTTTACATCCTCAAAGAACTCCAACAAATTTGTCAAACATGATTTCCCTTTCATAAAACCATGCTGGCTCTCTTTGACTGAATTATGCTTTTCCAAATGTCCTGCTACTGCTTCCTTAATAATGGACTCCAGCATTTTCCCAACCACCGATGTTAGGCTAACGGGTCTATAGTTTCCAGCTTTTTGTCTGTCTCCTTTTTTAAATAGGCGACCCAGCCTTCTCTTCTTAGGCAGTCCCCCGGAGTTGAGGGTGACTTGCTTCCACACTAATATGAGTTCTCAGGTGACCGATGAGACCAATGCGGAACCTACAGTCTCTGTCACAGGTGGGGCAGACGGTGGTTGGAGGGACGGGTGGGTGGGGTGCTTGGCTTGTCATGCGCTTGGTTTCCGCGTGCTCCCGGTGAAGAGACTCGAAGTGTTCGGCGCCTTCCCGGATGCTCCTGCTACACTTTGAGCGGCCTTGGGGCCAGGGATTTCCCAAGAGTCGGTGGGGATGTTGCATTTTATCAAGGAGGCTTCGAGGGCGCCCTTGAAATGTTTCCTCTGCCCACCCTGGGGCGCGCTTGCCGTGACGGAGCTCTAAGCTGGTACGCTGGTCAGATCGCACATCCATGGTCGAAGGCGGCTGATTTTCATCCCACTGATCTTAGCAAGGTGGAAACGAGGGGGTGGGTTTCTCATCATTATCATAGGCAGACCCACGGAATCGAGGAAGACTTGCTTCCGCTCTTAAAATGAGTTCTTAGGTGGCTGAACGGTCGCGAATACACGACCTCATCTCTCTCATCTGGAGGGAGGAGAGCATGCCGGGAGATCTCAGAGATGCGGTGATCGCTACCATCTTTAAAAAAAGGGGTCAAGTCCGACTGCGGCAATTACAGGGGAATCTCCCGGTTATCAGCCACTGGCAAAGTCGTCGCTCGCGTCCTCCTCAACCGTTTTCTCCCTGTGGCCGAGGAGCTCCTCCCGGAGTCGCAGTGCGGATTTCGTCCCCTACAGGGGCACAACGGACATGATTTTCGTAGCACAACAGCCGCAGGAAAAATGCCGGGAAAAAGCGCCAGCTTATACATGCTTATACATGGCCTTCTTCGCCCGCACAAAAGCCTTTGGCACTGTCAAAGGTCACCGAGGGTCTATGGAGCGTCCTCCTCCATTTCGCATGCACCCAAAAGTTCGTCACCATCCTCTGCCTGTCCCACGATGACACGCAGGCCATAATCCTTACCGACGGATCCATCACAGACCCAATCCACATCCGGACCGGGGTCAAACAGGGCTGCGTCATCGCCCCAACCCTCTTCTCAATCTTCCTCGCTGGGGTTCTAAAACTGGGCTGGATAATCGCCCAGGCATTGGAAGGGGAAAATGATCGCCTCAGACTGATCAGTGACTTGGACAGACAGATAGCGTTAGATAGACGGAGGTAGAGGTCGCTAAATAGATTGATTGATAGACAGAGAGGTAGGTAGATGAGAAAGGGTGATTAATGGCACTTGCCTTTGTTGTTTAACCGTAAGACCACACAAAACAAAGAGCCATAAAAGGAAGCTAAGAAATGTTCCCCTGCTGCTGTGGTAACACAGACCTTTAATCTTTAATGTTTTGAAAACAGCATTAAAACAGTTTGCCTCGGGCAGTCATCTGTTGCCAGAGCTCAGCGCTTGTCCAAGTCTTCTCTGTATCTCGGATCATTGCGGCTTTTGCTCACATTAAACGCTCAGCTTTACCGAGAGAGTGAGGGAGAAAAAAATAAAGTATTTTAAATCTGAATAAAAACACTTAGCGGTGAAGTAGTGGAAATATGGCATTGCTGATCCAAGAAAAAAAAATCATTTTCTTTATTTACTCTTCGACTTAGTTTGAACATGTCTGAGTTTTGCATCTCCTTTCAATAAAACAAGCATTAAATCCTTAATTGTTGTCGTAATCTTTCATTTGCATGTTCTATCCTGATCTCCCATGCTGGAATCACTCGAAGGCAAAAAAGGTTAGATGCAGGTCTCCCCCTAGTGGACTAGATAACATCCCACTCCCGAGACACGGGGAGCTGGTGTATCCTGATCTGAGCCTGAGTGTGAAGCTCTATTTTTTTTAAAGTCATGCTCAGGATACGGGTTTAATTGGCAAGGCCGGCCATCTATTGCACATCCCCAGTTGTCCCGAGGAGATGGTGCAAACTGAGTGTGTTGCTTGGCAACGTCAGAGTCACATATACATAAGAACATAAGAAATAGGAGCAGGAGTAGGCCTTACGGCCCCTCGAGCCTGCTCTGCCATTTAATACGATCATGGCTGATCCGATCATGGACTCAGGTCCACTTCCCCACCCGCTCCCCGTAACCCCTTATTCCCTTATACAGGCCAATGTTCCTCATTTTACATTTGGGTGCGCATTCCCTTTAACAACAACACCAACAAACTGTATTTATATAGCGCCTTTAACATAGTGAAATGTCCCGAGGCGCTTCACAGGAGGGCTATAAACCAAAAATTTTACACTGAGCCGCATGCAGAGAAATTAGGGCAGGTGACCAAAAGCTTGATCAAAGAGGTCGGTTTTAAGGAGCGTCTTAAAGGAGGAAAGAGAGGTAGAGAGGTCGAGAGGTTTATGGAGGGAGTTCCAGAGCTTGGGGCCCAGGCAGCTGAAGGCACGGCCACCAATGGTTGAGCGATTATAATCAGGGAGGCTCAGGAGGGCAGAATTAGAGCAGTGCGGACATCTCGGGGGTTGTGGGGCTGGAGGAGATTACGGAGATAGGTAGTGGCGAGGGCCATGGAGGGATTTGTAAACAAGGATGAGAATTTTGAAATTGAGGCATTGCTTAACCGGGAGCCAATGCAGGTCAACGAGCACAGGGGATGATGGGCGAGCGGGACTTGGTGCGAGTTAGGACACGGGGCAGCCGAGTTTTGGATCACCTCTAGTTTACGTAGGGTAGAATGTGGGAGGCCAGCCAGGAGTGCGATGGAATAGTCAAGTCTAGAGGTAACAAAGGCAGGGATGAGGGCTTCAGCAGCGGATGAGCTGAGGCAAGGGCGGAGACGGACGATGTTACGGAGGTGGAAATAGGCGGCCTTAGTTGTGCTGTGGATATGTGGCAGAAGCTCCTCTCAGGGTCAAATACGACACCGAGGGTGCGAACAGTGTGGTGCGCGGCCCGTTCAAAGTTTCAGCATGCGCGAAGTCGGACATCGGAAAAGGCACAAGACCAGCAGACAGCTGAGTGGCTGCACGGCTTAGAGGGAACATTGATGGAAGGCCAGAGCGGGTAACGATGGCAGGGGTCCTTCCCTCGAGGACATTAGCAAAGCAGTTGGGGATTTCCGACACTCCAACAGCTTCATGGTCACTTTTACTGGTGCTGGCTTTTGTACTTCCAGCTTTATTTCTTAACCTGGCGTCAAATTCTCAAACTTCACCACGGGACTTGAACTTCCATGTTCTGGAATACTATCCCAGTAACACAACCACAATGCTGCCATTTGCTCTTTCAGATTGTGTTCCATATGATATTAGTGAGCACAATATTGAAACATACAAAATCCTTACACGGCTTGACAGGGTAGATGCAGGGAGGATGTTTCCTCTGGCTGGGGAGTCTAGAACCAGGGGTCTCAGTCTCAGAATAAGGGGTCGGCCATTTAGGATTGAGCTGAGGAGAAACTTCTTCACTCAGAGGGTGGTGAACCTTTGGAATTCTCTACCCCAGAGGGCTGTGGAGGCTCAGAGGTTGATAGATCTTTTGAATATTAAGGGAATCATGCGATATGGGGATAGTGCAGGAAAGTGGAGTTGAGGTAGAAGATCAGCCATGATCTTATTGAATGGCGGAGCAGACTCGAAGGGCCGAATGGCATACTCCTGCTCCTATTTCTTATTAATATGATCTGTCTACGCACAGTTGAGCTCTTTTTCATTTGCTCTTCTTCGAATAGTGGCGTTGATCTTTTGCGTCCACTTGAGAGAGCAGATGGGGCCTTGGATTAATGCCGCATCCGAAAGACATAGAAACATAGAACCATAGAAAATAGGTGCAGGAGTAGGCCATTCGGCCCTTCGAGCCTGCACCGCCATTCAATGAGTTCATGGCTGAACATGCAACTTCAGTACCCCATTCCTGCTTTCTCGCCATACCCCTTGATCCCCCTAGTAGTAAGGACTACATCTAACGGCACCTCCGGCAGTGCAGCACTGGAGGGTCGAGGTAACCTTATCATAGCATCATAGAAAGTTACAGCACGGAAGGAGGCCATTTCGGCCCATCGTGTCCGCGCCGGCCGACCAAGAGCTATCCTGCCTAATCCCACTTTCCAGCTCTAGGTCCGTAGCCCTGTAGGTTACGGCACTTCAGGTGCGCATCCAAGTAGTTTTTCAATGTGGTGAGGGTTTCTGCCTCTACCACCCTTTCAGGCAGTGAGTCCAGACCCCCACCACCCTCTGGGTGAAGACATTTCCCCTCAAATCCCCTCTAAACCTTCTACCAATTACTTTAAATCTATGCCCCCTGGTTGTTGACCCCTCTGCTAAGGGAAACAGGTCCTTCCTATCCACTCCATCTAGGCCCCTCTTAATTTTACACACCTCAATAAGGTCTCCCCTCAGCCTCCTCAGTTCCAAAGAAAACAACCCCAGCCTATCCAATCTTTCCTCCAGTCCAGGCAACATCCTCGTAAATCTCCTTTGTACCCTCTCGAGTGCAATCACATCTTTCCTGTAATGTGGTGACCATGCATCTACTCTGTCAATCCGCCTCAGAACCTGGTATGTTTCAATGAGGTCAACTTTCATTGGCTGTGATGCGCTTTGAGAAGTCCGGTGGTCGTGAAAGGCGCTATACAAATCCACGTTTTTCTTTCTTTCTTTCTTTTCTCATTCTTCTAAACTCCAGACTGTGTCGGTGCGCGCTGCTCACTCGGTCTTGATGTCCTGCATCTCCCACAAGCTCCCAGCGAGACCACCAATCCAGCGGCAAGCTGGGGCCAGGTATCTGCTGTCACCAGGCAGTGGGTTGAAGTATTCCCTGATCGCAAGATCAGCCATGATCATATTGAATGGCGGAGAAGGCTCGAGGGGCCGAATGGCCTACTCCTGCTCCTATTTCTTATGTTCTGATGTTCTTATGACAGGGGAGTGTTTTATGGGAAGTTTCTCTCTGAACATGCTATATAAATCCATCCACTGCTGTCTAATTTAATTAAAAATCTGGTAATAAAAAGCTGGGATTAGTAAAAGTGACCTAACAGGTTCACTAACGTCCTGTAGGGAAGGAAACCTGCGTCCTTACCCGGTCTGGGCCTACATGTGACTCCAGACCCACCTTGTGGGAGGTTGGAAGGGTAGAATACATGGGCCAATGGGTAGCTCAGGACTGAATATAATACTATAATACTAAATGACCAAAAGCAGAGTAACAACATCAACATGACATTGGCATGAAATTGCATCAAAAACGTGGTGTAAGGAACCCTTACCGAGGAGAAAGCTGACAGGAAAATCTTACTGATAACTGGTAAAATACATAATTAATCACATGTTCCTTGTGCTGGATCACATGTTCTTCATGCTGGGTAGCATATAGGCCAGATTTCCTGCAAAAAACAGGTTTTGGCAAAAAACAAAAAGGGCCACTGAATGTAAAGGGACTGCAGGAGGGGTCAAAACTAAAAATCATGGTTTAAAAACTAGTATTACAACAATCTACCTAAACGCACGCAGCATTCGAAACAAAGTAAATGAGTTGACGGCACAAATCATTACAAATGGGTATGATTTGGTGGCCATTACAGAAACGTGGTTGCAGGGAGGCCAAGACTGGGAATTAAACATACAGGGGTATCTGACGATTCGGAAAGATAGACAAGAAGGGAAAGGAGGTGGGGTAGCTCTGTTAATAAAGGATGATATCAGGGCAGTTGTGAGAGACGATATTGGCTCTAATGAACAAAATGTTGAATCATTGTGGGTGGAGATTCGAGATAGTAAGGGGAAAAAGTCACTGGTGGGCGTAGTTTATAGGCCCCCAAATAATAACTTCACGGTGGGGCGGGCAATAATCAAGGGAATAATGGAGGCATGTGAAAAAGGAACGGCAGTAATCATGGGGGATTTTAACCTACATATCGATTGGTCAAATCAAATCGCATGGGGTAGCCTGGAGGAGGAATTCATAGAATGCATACGGGATTGTTTCTTCGAACAGTATGTTACAGAACCTACAAGGGAGCAAGCTATCTTAGATCTGGTCCTGTGTAATGATACAGGAATAATAAACGATCTCCTAGTAAAAGATCCTCTCGGAATGAGTGATCACAGTATGGTTGAATTTGTAATACAGATTGAGGGTGAGGAAGTAGTGTCTCAAACGAGCATACTATGCTTAAACAAAGGGGACTACAATGGGATGAGGGCAGAGTTGGCTAAATTAGACTGGAAACACAGACTAAACGGTGGCACAATTGAGGAACATTGAAGGACTTTTAAGGAGCTCTTTCATAGTGCTCAACAAAAATATATTACAGTGAAAAAGAAGGGCGGTAAGAGAAGCGATAACCAGCCATGGATAACCAAGGAAATAAAGGAGAGTATCAAATTAAAAACCAATGCGTATAAGGTGGCCAAGGTTAGTGGGAAAATAGAAGATTGGGAAAATTTTAAGCAACAGCAAAGAATGACTAAAAAAGCAATAAAGAAAGGAAAGATAGATTACGAAGGTAAACTTGCGCAAAACATAAAAACGGATAGTAAAAGCTTTTACAGATATATAAAACGGAGAAGAGTGACTAAAGTAAATGTTGGTCCCTGAGAAGATGAGAAGGGGGATTTAATAATGGGAAATGTGGAAATGGCTGAGACCTTAAACAATTATTTTGCTTCAGTCTTCACAGTGGAAGACACAGAAACCATGCCAGAAATTGCTGGTCACAGGAATGTGGGAAGGGAGGACCTTGAGACAATCACTATCACTAGGGGGGGTAGTGCTCGACAGGCTAATGGGATTCAAGGTAGACAAGTCCCCTGGTCCTGATGAAATGCATCCCAGAGTATTAAAAGAGATGGCGGAAGTTATAGCAGATGCATTCGTTATAATCTATCAAAATTCTCTGGACTCTGGGAAGGTACCAACGGATTGGAAAGCAGCTAATGTAACGCCTCTGTTTAAAAAAGGGGGCAGACAAAAGGCAGGTAACTATAGGCCGGTTAGTTTAACATCTGTAGTGGGGAAAATGCTTGAAACTATCATTAAGGAAGAAATAGCGGGACATCTAGATAGGAATAGTGCAACCAAGCAGATGCAGCATGGATTCATGAAGGGGAAATCATGTTTAACTAATTTACTGGAATTCTTTGAGGATATAACGAGCATGGTGGATAGAGGTGTACCGATGGATGTGGTGTATTTAGATTTTCAAAAGGCATTCGATAAGGTGCCACACAAAAGGTTACTGCAGAAGATAAAGGTACGCGGAGTCAGTGGAAATGTATTAGCATGGATCGAGAATTGGCTGGCTAACAGAAAGCAGAGAGTCGGGATAAATGGGTCCTTTTCGGGTTGGAAATCGGTGCTTAGTGGTGTGCCACAGGGATCGGTGCTGGGACCACAACTGTTTACAATATACATAGATGACCTGGAAGAGGGGACAGAGTGTAGTGTAACAAAATTTGCAGATGACACAAAGATTAGTGGGAAAGCGGGTTGTGTAGAGGACACAGAGAGGCTGCAAAGAGATTTAGGTAGGTTAAGCGAATGGGCTAAGGTTTGGCAGATGGAATACAATGTCGGAAAGTGTGAGGTCATCCATCTTGGGAAAAAAAACAGTAAAAGGGAATATTATTTGAATGGGGAGAAATTACAACATGCTGCGGTGCAGAGGGACTTGGGGGTCCTTGTGCATGAATCCCAAAAAGTTAGTTTGCAGGAAGGCGAATGGAATGTTGGCTTTCATTGCAAGAGGGATGGAGTACAAAGGCAGGGCGGTCCTTCTGCAACTATATAGGGTATTGGTGAGATCGCACCTGGAGTACTGCGTGCAGTTTTGGTCACCTTACTTAAGGAAGGATATACTAGCTTTGGAGGGGGTACAGAGACGATTCACTAGGCTGATTCCGGAGATGAGGGGGTTACCTTATGATGATAGATTGAGTAGACTGGGTCTTTACTCGTTGGAGTTCAGAAGGATGAGGGGTGATCTTATAGAAACATTTAAAATCATGAAAGGGATAGACAAGATAGAGGCAGAGAGGTTGTTTTCACTGGTCGGGGAGACTAGAACTAGGGGCACAGCCTCAAAATACGGGGAGCCAATTTAAAACCGAGTTGAGAAGGAATTTCTTCTCCCAGAGAGTTGTGAATCTGTGGAATTCTCTGCCCAAGGAAGCAGTTGAGGCTAGCTCATTGAATGTATTCAAGTCATAGATAGATAGATTTTTAACCAATAAGGGAATTAAGGGTTACGGGGAGCGGGCGGGTAAGTGGAGCTGAGTCCACGGCCAGATCAGCCATGATCTTGTTGAATGGCGGAGCAGGCTCGAGGGGCTAGATGGCCTACTCCTGTTCCTAATTCTTATGTTCTTATGTTATGTTCCTTCCCTAAAGGACATTAGTGAACCAGATGGGTTTTTATGACAATTCGATAGTTTCATGGTCACCATTAGCTTTTTATTCCAGATTTATTT